>NW_026058114.1:0-19247 GCF_023721935.1 Panthera uncia | reverse complement strand
CCTCAATTGCTTTCATTGTCTTTCATCTACCCCTGGAAATGGGAGATCAAGCACTTGTTTAGGATTACTGTATGAAATCCCTATATAGCAGAGAAATAAAAAGTTTCCAGGTCAAAAGATTAAAACATGCTCTCAGTTCAAACTGAATTCTGACATTTCTCCTGTGAGTGAGGTTGTGTTAAATTATCACACTGTTGAGTCTCCACTGGGACCACAGCCCTGGTTTCATAGAGACTTTGAGGCAGTGTCATGCCGGTATGCTCTGCCTGAATTCCTCTCCCACAAAAAGAAAAAAATTCTTCTCCCCAAAAAATTCCTCTCCCACCTATTAAATACATGTAGTTTTAAGATTCAAGGTATTTGGATAATTCTGTCAGAGAGGAATGCATAACTAAGAGTCTACTAGGTCCAAGCTCTGGTCTATCCTTTGGCTCCTTCCTTCCTCTCCCCTCCCAGGATCCCACCACCACATTTCCCACCTTTCCAATGTTTCTAAAGGGCAAACGCAATTCTGTCTTGTATTCTCTATACCAGCAATATCTTCTCCCTGACACACTGCAGGCATGTGCAGTGTGGTTCCCTCTTGTTATTCTGGCTCAAGCAAATGTCACCTCAGTGATGCCTGTCATACTCTCCAGTGACTCCCTATCTGTCCTTTTTAATATGAAATTTATTGTCAAGTTGCTTTCCATACAACACCTAGTGCTCATCCCAACAAGTGCCCTCCTCAATGCCCATCACGCACCCTCCCCTCCCTCCCACCCCCCATCAACCCTCAGTTTATTCTCAGGTATTAAGTCTCTTGTGTTTTGGCTCTCTCCCTCTCTTTTTTCTTTCCCCTCCCCCATGGTCTTCTGTTAAGTTACTCAGGATCCACATAAGAGTGAAAACATATGGTATCTGTCTTTCTCTGTATGACTTATTTCACTTAGCATAACACTCTCCAGTTTCATTCACGTTGCTACAAAAGGCCATATTTCATTCTTTCTCATTGCCACGTAGTATTCCATTGTGTATATGAACCACAATTTCTTTATCCATTCACCAGTTGATGGATATTTAGGCTCTTTCCATAATTTGGCTATAGTTGAAAGTGCTGCTATAAACATTGGGGTACAAGTACCCCTATACATCAGCATGTCTGTAACCCTTGGACAAATTCCTAGCAGTGCTATTGCTGGGTCATAGGGTAGATCTATTTTTAATTTTTTGACGAGTCTCCACACTATTTTCCAGAGTGGCTGCACCAGTTTGCATTCCCACCAACAGTACAAGAGGGTTCCTGTTTCTCTACATCCTCTCCAGCATCTATAATTTCCTGATTTGTTCATTTAGGCCATTCTGACTGGCGTGAGGTGATATCTCAGTGTGGTTTGATTTGTATTTCCCTGATGAAGAGTGACGTTCAGCATTTTTTCATGTGCCTGTTGGCCATCTGGATGTCTTCTTTAAAGAAGTGTCTATTCATATTTTCTTCCCATTTCTTCACTGGATTATTTGTTTTTCAGGTGTGGAGTTTGGTGAGCTCTTTATAGATTTTGGATACTAGCCCTTTATCTGATATATCATTTGCAAATATCTTTTCCCATTCCGTTGCTTGTGTTTTCGTTTTGTTGATTGTTTCCTTTGCAGTGCAGAAGCTTTTTATATTTAATGAAGTCACAATAGTTCATTTTTGCTTTTAATTCCCTTGCCTTTGGCGATGGGTCAAGTAAGAAATTGCTGTGGCTGACGTCAGAGAGGTTTTTTCCTGCTTTCTCCTCTAGGGTTTTGATGGCTTCCTGTCTCACATTTAGGTCCTTCTTCTTTATTTGTCCACTTTCTTTATTTGTCTTTCTGTTGCTTCATTATTAGTGTATAAGAATCCAACTGATTTCTGTACAGTAATTTTTTATCCTGTGACTTTGTTGAATTCCTGTAGCAGTTTTAGCAGATTTTGGTGGAGTCTATCGGGTTTTCCATGTATAATAACATGTCATCTGTAAAAAGTGAAAGCTAGACTTCATCTTTGCCAATTTTGATGCCTTTGATTTCCTTTTGTTGTCTGACTGCTGATGCTAGAACTTTCAATGCTATATTAAACAACAGTGGTGAGAGTGGACTTCCCTGTCATGATCCTGATCTCAGGGAGAATGCTCTCAGTTTTTCCCCATTGAGGGTTATATTAGCTGTGGGTTTTTCATAAATGGCTTTGATGATGTTTAAACATGTTCCTTCTATCCCGAGTTTCTTGAGTGTTTTTATTAAGAAAGAATGCTGAATTTTATCAAATGCTTTTTCTGCATTGATTGACAGGATCATATCGTTCTTTTCTTTTCTATCAATGTGATGTATCACATTGATTGATTTGTGAGTGGTGAACCAGCCCTGCAGCCCAGGAATAAATCCCACTTTATCATGATGAATCATTATTTGTATATTCTGTTGATTCAATTTGGTAGTATCTTACTGAGAATTTTTGCATCCATATTCATCAGGGATATTGACCTGTAGTTCCCTTATTTTACTGTGTCTCTGTCAGGTTTGGGAATCAAAGTAATGCTGACTTCATAGAATGAGTCTGGACAGTTTCCTTCCCTTTGTATATTTTGGAACAGCTTGAGAAAGTTAGGTGTTATCTCTGCTTTAAAATCTGGTGGAATTCCTCATGGAAGCCATTTGGTCCTGGGAGATTTTTGATGACTGATTCAATTTCTTCGCAGATTATGGGTCTGTTCATGTTTTCTATTCTTTCCTGTGTGTTTTGGAAGTGTGTTCTTACAATTTGTCCTTTTATTCCAGGTTGTCCAGTTTGTTGGCATATAATTTTTTATAGTATTCCTTGATAATTGCTTGTACTTCTGAGGGATTGGTTGTAATAATTCCATTTAATCAATGATTTTATCTATGTGAGCTCTCTCCCTTTTCTTTTTGAGAAGCCTGGCTAGAGGTTTATCAATTTTGTTCATTTTTTTCCACAAATCAATTCTTGGTTTTATTCATGTTCTCTACAGTTGTTTTTAGATTCTATAGTGTTTATTTATGCTCTGATATTTATTATTTATCTTCTGCTACTTTTGGGGTAACTTTGCCGTTCTGCTTCTATTTCCTTTAGGTGTGCTGTTAGACTTTGTATTTGGGGTTTTTCTTGTTTCTTGAGATAGGCCTGGATTGCAATGTATTTTCCTCTCAGGACTGTCTTTGCTGCATTCATAGCGTTTCAACTGTTGTCTTTTCATTTTCTTTTGTTTCCATATATTTTTTAAATTTCTTCTCTAATTGCCTGGTTGACCATTCATTCTTTAGTAGGTTGTTCTTTAACCTCCATGGTTTTGGAACTTTTCCAGAATTTTTCCTGTGGTTGATTTCAAGTTTCATCGCATTGTGGTCTGAAAGTGTGCATGGCATGATCTCAATACTTTTATACTTATGAAGAGCTGTTTTGTGGCCCAGTATGTGATCAGTCTTGGAGAATGTTCCATGTGTACTCGAGAAGAAAGTATATTCTGTTGCTTTGGGATGCAGAGTTCTAAATAGATCTGTCAAGTCCATCCGATCCAATACTTCATTCAGGGCCCTTGTTTCTTTATTGATCCTGTGTCTAGATCATCTATCCATTGTTGTAAGTGGATTAAAGCCCCCTGCAATTACCACACTCTTATCAATAAGGTAGCTTATGTTTGTGATTGTTTTATATATTAGGGGGATCCTGTATTTGGCGCACAGGCATTTATAATTGTTAGCTCTTCCTGATGGATAGACCCTGTAATTATTATTTAATGCCATTCCTCATCTCGTTACAACCTTTAGTTTAAAGTCTAGTTTGTCTCATAGAATATGGCTACTCTAGCTTTCTTTTGACTTCCAGTAGCATGATAGATAGTTCTCCATCCCCTCACTTTCAATCTGAAGGTGTCCTCAGGTCTAAAATGAATCTCTTGTAGACAACAAATAGATGGGTCTTGTTTTTGTTATCCATTCTGATACCCTATGTCTTTTGGTTGGAGCATTTAGTCCATTTACATTCAGTGTTATTCTAGAAACATATGGGTTTAGAATCATTGTGATGCCTGTACGTTTCATGCCTATAGTGATGTCTCTGGTACTTGTGGTCCTTGCAACATTTCACTCACAGATCCTCCTTAGGATCTCTTGTAGGGCTGGTTTAGTGGTGATGAATTCTTTCAGTTTTTGTTTGGGAAGACCTTTATCTCTCCTTCTATTCTGAATGACAGACTTGCTGGACAAAGGATTCTCAGCTGCATATTTTTTTCTGTTCATCACATTGATGATTTCCTGCCATTCTTTTCTGGCCTGCCATGTTTCAGTAGAGAGATCCATCACTAGTCTTATCCATCTCCCTTTATATGTTAGAGCATGTTTCTCCCTAGCTGCTTTCTCCAATGCTTTGCTCCCTAGAATCTTCTCTTTATCCTTGCATTTTGCCAGTTTCACTGTGATATGTCGTGCAGAAGCTCGATCCACGTTACATCTGAAGGGAGTTTTCTGTGCCTCTTGGATTTCGATGTTTTTTTTTTTCCTTTCCCAGATCAGGGAAGTTCTCAGCTATGATTTGGTCAAGTACACCTTCAGCCCTTTTCTCTCTCTCTTCCTCTTCTGGAGTTCCTAATATAAGGATATTGTTTCGTTTGGTTGCATCACTTATTTCTCTAATTCTCCCCTCATACTCCTGGATTTTTTTTTATCTCTTTTTCTCAGCTTCCTGTTTTTCCATAATTTTATCTTCTAATTCAACTATTCTCTCCTCTGCCTGTTCAATCCGAGGTGTGGTCGCCTCCATTTGATTTTGCACCTAATTTATAGCATTTTTTAGCTCTCATGACTGATTCTTAGTCCCTTGATCTCTGTAGCAATAGGTTCTCTGCTGTCCTGTATCCTTTTTCAAGCCCAGGTTTTAATTTTATGACTTTTATTCTAAACTCTTGCTATTTTGCTTAAATCGTTTGTGATCAATTCGTTAACTGTCGCTACTTCCTCGAGTTTCTTTTCAGGTGAATTCTTCCATTTCGTCATTTTGGATATTCCCTGGAGTGGCGGGGACCTGCAGGGCACTTCCCCTGTGCTGTCTGGAGTAACGTGTTGGTGGGCGGGGCTGCAGTCAGACCTGATATCTGTCCCCATCCCACATATGGGGCCACAGTCAGACTGGTGTGTACCTTATCTTCCCCTCTCCCAGTGACAGGAGTCACTGTGGAGTTGTGTGGCCCCTGTCTGGGCTACTTGAACACTGCCAGGCTTGTGGTGTTTCTTTGATGGAATCTGGCATATTAGCCAGCGTGGATCCACAAGGTGCACAGGGGCGGGAGGGGCAGGATTAGCTCGTTTTGCCATTGGTATCCCCTGTGGGAGGGGCCCTGCAGCATCGGGAAGGAGGCAGGCAGATCCATAGGAGGGATGGATCCACAGAAGCACAGCATTTGGTGTTTGCATGGTGCAAGCAAGTTCAGTGAGGAGAACTGGGATTTCAGCTGGGGGATGAGAGAGGGAGATGGCGCTTGCCAGCATCTTTGTTCCCCGTCAAGCTGGGCTCTTTCTTCCGGGGTTCAACAACTCTCCCTCCTGGTGTCCTGTAGCCCTCCCGCTCTCTGAGCAGAGCTGTTGACTTATGACATTCCAGATGTTAAGTCCCGCTGGCTATCAGAACTCATGCAGTCCGTCCCTTCCGCTTTTGCAAGTCAGACTCGGGGACTCTGCCTTGCTGGGTGGGCTGCCCCTCCACTGCCCTGCCCCCCTCTCGCCAGTCTGTGTAGCACACACTGCCTCTCCACCCTTCCTACCCTCTTCTGTGGGCCTTTTGTCTATGCTTGGCTCCAGAGAGTCCATTCTGCTAGTCTTCTGGTGGTTTTCTGGATTATTTAGGCAGATATGGGTGGAATCTAAGTGATCAGCAGGACGCAGTGAGCCCAGCTTCCTCCTATGCCGCCATCTTCTCCTTGGACCAACCGACTGTTATTTTAAGCCGCTATGTTTTGGGGTGATCTGTCCCCCAGCAAAAGCTGATACGATCTATAATAAGGCAATTGTTGAAGCTTTGGTCTACTATAGCAAGCAATGTACACTGCATGAATCTTTGGAGCAGAAATTCTTTTCAGGTCTTAGGACCAGGAAAAGCTGTATATCCACGTCCATGTATCTATTTTCTTTTTTAATTTCCTGGTTAACTCATTGATTTGTTAATAGGATATTCTTTTTTTTTCATCGTTTTTAATTTATTTTTGGGACAGAGAGAGACAGAGCATGAACGGGGGAGGGGCAGAGAGAGAGGGAGACACAGAATCGGAAACAGGCTCCAGGCTCCGAGCCATCAGCCCAGAGCCTGACGCGGGGCTCGAACTCATGGACCGCGAGATCGTGACCTGGCTGAAGTCGGACTCTTAACCGACTGCGCCACCCAGGCGCTCCAAATAGGATATTCTTTAACCTCCATGTATTTGAGGGCTTTCCACATTTTTTCTTGTTGGTTTCAAATTTCATAGCACTGTGACCTGAAATATGCATGGTATATGATCTCGATCATTTTGTACTTGTTGAGGACTGATATGTGATCCTGAATACAATCTGATTTAGAGAATGTTCCATGTGCACTTGAGAAGTCTATGTATTCTGCTGTTTCAGGATGAAATGTTCTGAATATATCTGTTAAGTCCATCTGTCCAGTGTGTCATTCAGTGTCGTTTCCCTATAGATTTTTTGCTTAGGTGATCTGCCCATTGTTGCAAGTGGGTATTAAAGTGTCCTGCTGTTATGGTATTGTTATCAATAAGTTTCTTTATGTTTGTGATTAACTGATCTACTGGGTGCCATCCACCTGCCCCACAGTCACAAGGGCTGTTCTCCATTGGACATCTGTAAGCCGGAAATAGTACTCTGAAAGACTGAATTTGTATGGATCCCAAGACGAACCTTGGTGGAGGATAAAGCAATGTTATGAAATTGCACACACTGCAGGCCAGAATTCTTCATGTTTCGGATAACCTAACAAGCACAGGGTATTCGCAAGCTGGTTTGCTCAGGAATTGCAAGCATCTTTTGTAGGCTCAAGGAGTCCGGCAAACGTTGCCCTTTGGAGCCCTATAAGAGTCCCACATTCTCCCTTAAGAAATAATGGGGAATATTGGCTTCTGGTATGCATCTACCTATCATATCCTTTGAGAGGGGAACCATGGGCTTGGAGATATGAAGAATGTGCTTCCATGTGATGATCAAGAGGTGGAAATGAGGCCTTGCTGCACTGTTTATACACAAGGCTTTTTGTGCGCCAATCAGGTCATGGAGCATACTGCACATGCACAGACTCTGTGTTCTTTAGATTGAGGGTAGCTCCATCCATTAGGGGTGGGGGTCTAGGTGGCTACCCATTCCCATGATACTGTAACCTGCCCACCACCAAGGGCTCAGGGACGGGGGGGATAGCTGTCCTCTTGGACATCAGACTTTGAGAGCCCTGCAGTGAGTCAGGAAAGGCTTGGAAAATGACCCCCAAACCGGCGACCTCAGTTGCTGTAGGGTACAGATGCAGAGTCTCCATATGTGAACTGAGAAGAAGTTAAAAGCAGCAATGGTAGAGAAATGACTCCGAGTGAAGTCAAAGCTGTGCATTCAAATGGGCATGGGGAAACAGAAGAAAGAGACCTCGACTTTCCCTTCCCCTTGCCTCACATAAGAGGTTGAATCCATCCCCAAACAAGGGATTAGCTTACAGGTGAGCACTCTTCCTGAGCACCTACACACACCCTGTGTATGGGGAGGGCCACATCATTCTGAAACCAAATTGAGAAGGGCCCAATGCAATACCTCTGTCACCATCACAAGCACACCACCAAATGCCCAAGCTAAAGCAAGAGGACACTGTCCAAGAATAGTGTCCATGCAAAACCTCTTTCATGAAAAAAGCTCAGGAGTGGCAATGGAGACACACACTGCCAGAGTTCTTCACCACACATGAGATTTGGAGAAAGTTGAGAATGAAGTACCCAGTTCAGTCTCCTATCAACCAGGTCTTACCCAGAATAAGAAAGCCCTGGAGCCTCTGGGTAGCTCAGTTGGTTAAGCGTCTGACATCAGATCAGGTCATGATCTCATGGCTCATGAGTTCAAGCCCCGCATTGGGCTCTGTGCTGACAGCCGAGATCCTTGAGCCTGCTTAGGATTCTGTGTCTTCCTCTCTATATGCCCCTCCCACACTCACACTCAGTCCCCTTCTTGCCCTCAAGAATAAACATTAATAAAAAACAGAAATCCCTGTGGGATTAGGCCAAGGGGCCCTCTGTAAGACTACACCTGGGAGCCCTGTACCAAGAAGCCCGCCTTCTTTCTTTAGGAGCCATTGGTTTCTGGTTTGGTTTATCCCTGCCAGGTTTCCCATCAGTTGATGGAGGCAGCAGTGTTAGAGCTGTAGCTATGGGTTTCTGAGGACTCTTTCTCAGGAATCTGCAACAAGGACTGGGTTCCCTAACTCCTGGCAAGGGCTCTTCCAGTGCTGACCCCTCCTAGTTCCTACTGCCCATATATAAACTGTCTGCTTCTCAGAATGAAGGCAACTCAGTCATCCAGGTCAGTGAGGCAATCTGGCTCCCCTTCACCTTATATAGCACACCAGACCAAGGACCAAGCACCCAGGGACTCAAGGCCTTCTTTCCTTTGGTAGAGCAGAGGCTGATAGCTCCCACTGAGCACAAGAGTAGAGTCAGAATTCGTGGCCTACCCAGGGGTGCCAAGTGACTGAGGGATGGTTCCATGGTGACTAAGGGAGAAAAAAATACATTCCTAAAATCACAGCAAGGGAACGGAAATGGGTGCCAGGTGGGCCGAAGCTCAACCTTTCAAGTGGGAATGGTGATCTCCTTGGGAAGATATTTTGCTTCATTTGCTCTCGACCAAGAAGGAAACCATCTCCCTGCCAAACTCTCTGGCCAGCATATACACTAAACATCCTCTGCTGGGTCCTTTCAAATGCCCTGGGCTTCAGAATGGATGCATACTTCTGAAACCCAATGATTTAGTGAAGAAGGGGCACTGTGGTAAAAACTGTCACACAGTCACAAGGGCTGGACCAGACTCTCAGGTAGAAGGTAGAAGATAGGACTCTTGAGACACTGATTCTGAATAGATTCTAATAACCTTGTTTCTACAAGAAAGCAATGATGCGTCAAAGTGGAGGGCCAGAGCTCTTCAGAGCTTGGGAGGGGAATTCATTGGAAAAGACAGTGCCCTGCAAGCAGCTCCTGGCAACCTGGCTATAAGAAGAAACACCAGAGAGCTTATGCAAAAGCGCCATCTTGTGTCTCCATCTGGGAGCCGTGTCAGCACCAGGCTTGCCTCTTACCTTCAGAAGGAATTAGGGCACACTGGGCCTTGGTTGGCTTTTGTTGCTTTCCCCCTCATTGGAGTGAGCAATGACAGTGCTATAGCTGGGAGGTTCCCCCAGCTGTGGCTCCAAAATGTGGAGAGGAGCATTGGTGCCCTCTTACTGTAAAGGGCTCTTTCTGTGATGACCAGCTTCTGGAGCCTTCAACTCCTGTGTGAACTTCTGCTTTTCAGAAGGAAGGCCCACCAATCAGGCAGAGCAGAGAGGCAAGCTGGTTCCACTTACCCCACCCCTTGCTACAAACAGCTAAGCACCAAGGTCAGGGTATGGAGGCCCATTCTCCTTTGGGATATCAGATCACAATGGCTACAACTGAGCATGGAACCAAGTCGGAGCCCAACGCCCCTCCCAATGTGTCTGCTGAGTGCCAGCTCTAAGACTCCTAAGGGTGGATGAAGAGGCAGTCAGAAACACAGGAACGGAGCAGATACAGCTGCAGCCATGACCAAATTGCATTCAATATTTCCATCCAGTGGGAATACGATCAGTGTTGAATGGAGATGTTTATCTTCATTTACACTAGGACCAGCAATGGGGACAGCTCTCTGCTAATATATCTGGCCCAGCCTCCCCACACACAGCTCTCAGCTGGACCCCTTTCGAAGTCCTATGTCTTTGGGTGTCCATGTAGACCTGAAACCAAAAGGCCAAGGCCACTTCAGCTCCACCTGCACCACAGGAACAAGGGCTGGTCCCCATGGGACATTTGCAAGCTGGAGATAATACTCTGAAGGACTGCATTTATATGGATCCCAAGATGAACCTTGATGGATGATAAAGCAATGACATGAAACTGGAAACCACGAGGGCCAGAGTTCTTCATGTTTAGAAGAAACTGACTAGCACAATGTATTCGCAAGCTGGCTTGCTCAGGAATCACAACCACATTTTTTGGCTCCAGGAGTTCTATAAACGATACCTGTTGGAGCACAGTGAGCAGGAAACTCACCTTCTCCCTTAAGAAATAGAGAGGACACTGGCTTCTAGTGCGTTTCTGTCCATCATATCCACTGAGAGGGTCAGCAGTGGATCTGAGATATGAAGAATGTGCTTCCATGCGACATTCAAGAGGGGGGAAAGAGGTCTTAGGGCACTATTTATTCAAAGGGCTTTTTGTGCACTGATCAGTTCGTGGAGCATGCTGCTCTTGCCAGACTCTGTTCTTTTGATTGAAGGTAGCTGCATCCTTTAGGGGCAGGGGTCCAGGTGGCTACCCATTCCCACGATACTATAACCTGCCCACCACCAAAGACTCGGGGACAGGGAGAATAGATATCCTCTCGGACATTAGACTCTGAGAGCCATGCATCAGGTCATGAAGGGCTTGGAAACTCACCCCAATATTGGGGATCTTGGTTGCTCTATGGGACAGACACAAGGTCTCATGTGTGAACTGAGAAGAAATAAGGAAAACAGCAATTGGAGAGGAATGACTCCAGGGTGAGTTAAAGCTGTGCATTCAAATGGGTATGGGGGAAACCAAGGAAAGAGACACCGAGTTTCCCTTCCCCTTGACTCACACAGGAGTTGGGATCCAACCCCAACTTCAGGCTTAGCCTACTGACCAGCATTTTTCCTGGACACCTTCACACACCCTGGGTATGAGCAGGGCCATATCATTCTGAAACTAAATTGAGAAGGATCCAAGCAAAATCTCTATCACCATCACAAGCACACCACCAAACTCACAGGCTGAAACAAGATGTTACTCTGTAACACTGTACCGGAATAGTGTCCATGCAAACCCCCTTTCATCAGAAAAGTTCAGGAGTGACAATGGAGACACACACTGCCATAGTTCTTCACCACACATGAGATTTGGAGAGAGTTGATAATGAAGTACCCAGTGCAGTCCCATATCAACCAGACCGTACCCAAATAAGAAAGGCATGTGGGATTAGGTCAAAGAAGCCCTCTGAAGATCTACACCTGGGAGCTCTGTGAGCACGAAGACTGTCTTCTTTCTTAAGCATCCAAGGATTTTTGGCTTTGTCTATCCCTGCCACGTTTCCCATCAGTTGAGGGAGGCAGCAGTGTTTGAGCTATAGCGATGGGGTTCTGAGGACTCTTGCTTAGGAATCTGCAACAAAGACTTGCTGCCTTAATTCCTGGAAAAGGCTGTTCCAATGCTGATCCCCTCCTCATTCCTACTGCCCATGTGCAAACTGCTTCTCAGAATGAAGGCACCTCAGTCATCCAGGTCAGGGAGTCAAGCTGACTCCCATTCACCCTCCATAGCATAGTAGGCCAAGCACCAAGCACACAGGGACTCAAAGCATTCTTTCCTTTGGTAGAGCATAGCCTAATAGCTCTCACTGACACAGGAGCAGAGTGGGTGGTTGTGGCCTAGGAAGGTTTGCCAACTGAATTACTGACGTCACCGTGGCGCCTAAGGGAGAAAAAATACATTGTCAGACACAGAGCAAGGGGACACAAATGGGATACAGGTGCGCCAAAGCTCAACATTTATGGCGTGAATGAGGATCCGGTTGGAAAGATGGCTTTCTTCACTTGTCTCTGCCCAGAAGGAGGACTGCTTTCTGCCCAAATCTCTGGCTTTCCCTAAAAACCAGACATCCTCCGCAGCCCCCCTTCAAGTTCCTGAGTTCTGAATGGTGCATGCTTCTGAAACCCAGTGAATTAATGAAGAAGTAGCCTTGTGGCAATGTCTCTCCCAGTGTCACAAGGACTGGATCAGACTCCCAGGTGGAAGACAGGTGATACACACTTGAGGCACTGGTTCTGAATGGATTTCTGGAAAAGCCTTGTTTCCACAAGAGAGCAAAGATGTGTCAAGGAGGATAAGGAGGGCCAGATATCTTCAGAGATTGGAAGGGCTATTCTATGGAGAATGGAGTGCCCAGCACCAACTCCTGGCAACATGGTTGGTTGTGAGAAGAAGAAACAACAGAAGGCTTAGGGAAAATTGCCTTCTAGGGTCTCCTTCAAGGATCTCTGTCAGCAAAAGGACTGCTTTCTTCCCTCAGAAGCACCTATAGAACCCTGAAACTTGGTTTGCCTAATTGTTTTTCCCATCATTGAATGGAATAAACAATGACAGTGTTGTAGCTTGGAGGCTCACAGACCTGTGGCTCCAGATTGTGGGCAGGGATATTGGTGCCTCTTCATACAAAGCTCTTTCTGTGCTGACCAGCTTCTGGAGCCTACTGCTCCTGTGTGAACTGCCTGCTTTTCAGAAGGAAGGCATCTCAATAAGTCAGATCAAGGAGGTGAGCTGTCCCTTCTCCCCCCTGTCCCTGGCTACAAACAGCCAAGCACCAAAGTCAGGGATAAGAGGGCTATTCTCTTTTGTGATATCTAATGCTGATGGCTGTTACTGAGCATGGGACCATATGGGAAGCCGACTCCTGTCCCTAGGTGCCTGCTTAGTGGATGCCAGCTCCAATGCTCCTAAGAGTGAATTAAGAGGCAGTCAGAAACACAGTAAGGGAGAGGGTATGGCTGCAGCCAGAACAAAAGGGCATTCAATATTTCCATCAAATATGAATGCAATCATGTGGAATGGAGATGATTATCTTCATTTCCCCTAGGACTACCAAAGGGGCCAGCTTCCCGCTAATATTTATGGCCCAGCCTCCACACAAACAGCTATCACCTGGACCCCTTCCAAAGCCCTAGTGCTATGGATGTCCATGTAGTCCTGAAAGCAAAAAGCCAAGGACCCTTTGGCTCCACCTGTCCCAAAGTCACAAGGGCTGGCTCCATTGGACATCTGCAGCCTAATGTAATACTCTGAAAGCCTGAGTTTTTATGGACCCGAGGATGAACCTTGATGGATGATAAAGCAGTGTCATGAGAGTGAATGCACTGAAGACCAAAGTTCTTCATGTTCAGAAGAAGCTGACAAGCACAATGAATTCATAATGTGTCTTTGTCAGGAATCACAAGAACCTTTAGGACCTTAGGCTACAGGGGTTCTCCACAGGATGTCTTTTGGAGCCCTGTGAGCAAGAAGCCACAATCTCCCTTTAGAAATAGAGGGGTCTAGAGCCTGGGTGGCTCAGTCTATTGGGTGACTGACTACGGCTCAGGTCATGATCTTGTGGTTTGTGGGTTCAAGCCACGCATCGAGCTCTGTGATTAATGCTTGCTCTGAGGCTTGAGCCTGGTTCGGATTTTGTGTCTCCTTCTCTCTCTGCCTCTCCCACGCTTGTGCTGTCTCACTCTGTCTCTCAAAAATAAAAAAAAATGTACAAAATAATTTTAAAAGGAAATAGAGGAGAACTTTGGCTTCTGGTATGCTTCTGCCCATCCTATTAGTAGAAAGGGGCAATATTGGCTGTGATATATGAAGAATATGCTTCTGTGTGACGATCATATTCTGAGAACGAGGCCCTGCTGCTCTAAGTATTCGAAACAGTTTTGTGCACTGATCAGGAGGATCATGGTGCATATGCACGAACTTTCTGTTCTTTCAATTGAGTGTAGCTACCTCCATTAGGGGTAGGGGTCCATGAAGCTACCCATTTGCATTGTACTCTAGCCTGAACACCACCAGGAGCTCAGGGACATGGGGGCCAGCTGTCCTCTGGCACATCACCTCTGGGAGCCCTTCATTTGGTCAGGAAAGGCTTGGAAACTCACACCTCAACTGGGGACCTCGGTTACTGTAGGGGACAGACACAGGGTAGGGTAACCGTGTGTGAACTGAGACCGTTAGGAAAGCAACAATGGGAAAGGAAAGACTACAACTTGAGCCAAAGCTGTTCATTCAAATGGACACGAGGAAACTGAGGACAGTTACCATGACCTTCGCCTCACCTTGCCCCACACAGGAGATGGGATCCAACCACAAAACCACGGGTATGCCTACCTATGAGCATTCTCCCTGGGCATCTTCATATACTCTCGGTATGGGGAGAGCAACATCATTCTGAAACCAAATTGGGAAGGTCCCAATACAATACCTCTATCACCACCACAGGCACATCACCAAAATCCCAAGTTGAAACAAGAGGATATTACTCTGAGAAACTGTGACAGAATAGTGTCCATGGATAACCTATTTCATAAAAAAAAGTGTGGCAAAGGAGACACACACTGAGGTCTTCACCACACACACGAGATTTGGAAAAACTTGAAAATGAGGTACTCAACGCAACCTCCTATCAACCAGGTGATATTCAGAATAAGAGGTCTTGTGGGCTGAGGCCAAGGAGGCCCGCTGAAGGTCTACATCTGGGATCCCGGTCAGCAAGAAGCCTGCCTTCTTTCTTTAGGAGCCAGTGATTTTTGGTTTGGTCTAACCCTGCCACGATTCCCATCAGTTGAGGGAGACAACAGTGTTTGAGTTGTAACTATGGGGTTCTGAAGGCTCATTCTCAGGAATCTGCTACAAGAACGTTTTTCCCTCATTCCTGACAAGAACTCTTACAATGCTGACCCTCTCCTCATTCCTACTGTCCATGTGTGAACTGTCTCTTTCTCAAAATGAAGACACCTCAGTAACCTAGGTCAGTGAGGCAAGATGGCTCCCCTTCACCCTCCATAGCACAGCAGGCCAAGCACCAAGTACCCAGGGACTAAAGGCCTTCTTTCCCTTGATAGACTAGAGCCTGATGGCTCTCATTGAGCATGGGGGCGGAGTGAGAGAGCCTGGTCTAGCCAGGGGTGCCAGCTGAGTTAGGGATGTCTTCGTGACTCCTAATGGAGAAAAAAATACATTGTCAGAAACACAGCAAGGGAAAAGAAATGCGTGGAAAGTGCCATATACTCAACTCTGTGAAAGAATACTGTGGGCAAACCATCTTTTCACTAACATCTTGCTTCTCTCTGTTAGAAATATTTGAAAACCTGTGCTGAGACTATGAGGAAAGAGCCATATATTCAACTCTGTCCAGCTGCACTTTGGGAAAAACGTATTTCAAATAATATCTTTTATACCTAAGGTAAAATGGTTGAAAAACGTTGCTGCAAACAATGAGGAAAGAGACATATATGCTACCCTGTGAAAACATACTTTGGAAGAACCATTTTTCAAGTAACATCTTGGTTCTCTGGATAAGAAATGTTTGAAAACCTATGTGGGGCCTATGAGGAAAGTGCCATAGAGTGAATCTTGTGAAATAACACTGCAGTGAAACAATCTTGCAAACAACATCTTGTTTCACTGAGAGCAGTATGAAAACATATGCAGCGCCCACGAGGTAAGTGTCATATACTCAACTCTTTGAAAGGACACTGGGCAAACAATCTCTTAACTAATACCTTGTTTCACTCAGGAGTATATGAACACTGAGACGCCTTGGTGGCTCAGTCAGTTGAGCGACCGATTTCCCCTCAGGCCATGATCTCACTGTTCATGGGTTTGAGCCCCATATGGAGCTCTGGGCTGAAAGCTCAAGGCCTGGACCCTGCTTTTGATTCTGTGTCTCCCTCTAGCCCTGCACGTGCCACACTCGTGCTCGCTCTTTGTCTCTCTCTCAAAAATAAATAACATTAAAAAAATTTAGTAAAAAAGAAGTGTTTGGATACCTAGGCAGAGACTCTGCAGAAAGTGCCATATACTCAACTCCATTAAACTGCACTTTGGGGAAATCATCTTTCAACTACCATCTTGTATGTTAGAATTGTTCAAAAAGTAAAGCGGGTAAAAATGTGGAAAGTGACACATATAAGCAACTGTGAAAGAGTCCTGTGGAGAAAACATGTTTCAACTATCATCTTGTATCACTAATTTAGAAATGTTGGAAAACGTATGCAGGGCATATGCGAAAAGTGTCATATACTCAACTCTGTGAAAGGACAGTGTGGGCAAACCATCTCTTATGTAACACCCTGTTTCACTCAGAAGTGTATGAACACCGGGGTGCCTAAGGGGCTCAGTAAGTTGAGCATCATTTCGGCTCAGTTCATGATCTAAACATTCATGGGCTTGATCCCCGTGTCGGGGTCTGTGCTGAAAGCTCAGAGCCTGGACCTTGCTTTGGATTCTGTGTCTTCTCGCTCTGCTCCTCCCCCACAGGTGCTTTGTGTCCCTCTCTAAAAAATAAATAATTGTTTTAAAAATTAAAAACAAGTGTTTGAACACCGGTGAGGAGACTCTGCACAAAGTGCCGTATACACAACTCTGCCATTCTGCACTTTGGAAAATCATCTATCAAGTACCATCTTGTATAGTTACGTTAGTATTGTTCAAAAAGGAAAGGGGGTAATAATGTAGAAAGTGACACTTAAAAGCTACTGTGAAAGAATCGTGTGGAAAAACCATGTTTCACCTAACATCTTGTATCACTACGTTAGAAGTGACGGAAACCTATACGGGGAACCATGTGAAAGTGATCTGTATTCGAAAGAATACTGCCAAGAAACCATATTTCAACTAACAAGAGTTGGAATACGAATTCTGATTTATACAGTCAGTGCTAGATACTCTTCTATGTAAACAACACTGGGAACATCTTTCCACTAACATCTCCTTTCTCTCTCTACCTTGGAAGAGGTGGAACAATGACGTGAGACTTAGACGGAAAGCACCATATACTCACTAGGGTCAAACTACACTTTGGGGAAACCTTTTTTCAAGCAACATCTTGTATCACTATGTGGGAATTGCTTGAAATTCTACAAGGGTAATGATGTGGAAAGTGACCTTTCCTCGACAGTGTGTAGAAACACTGGGAAGCAACACTTTTCAAACTAACATCTTGCTTGTTTCCCAAAATTAGAACTGTTTGAAAACCTAAGGGGGTGGGGCATAGGCAGAAAGTGCCACACACTCAATTCTGTGAAACACAGAGTGGAAACCATTTTTCAACTAACGTTTCACTAAGTAGGAAAGATTTGAAACCCTATGCATGGCACACAAGCTAAGTGCCATATACTCGACTCTGTGAAAAAACACTGTGGGCAAACCATCTCTTAAACATCCGGTTTCACCAAGTTAGAAGTGTTTGGAAACCTATGCGGGGCCTAGGCAGAAAGTGCCCCATAGGAAATTCAATGAAGAAACACTGTGGTGAACCAGTCGTTCAAATGATAAGACCTTTCACTGAGGGAGAAAAGTTTGAAAGTCTTTGCGGGACCCAAAAACTAAGTGCCATAGAGTCATTTCTGTGAATGAACACTGTGGGCACACCATGTCTTAACATATGTTTTCACTAAGTTAGAAGTGTTTGAAAACCTATGCGGTGCCTAGGCAGTGCCACAAACTAATTCTGTCAGGAAACACCATGGCGAAACAGTCTTTCAAACAATATTTCTTTCGAACTGAGAACTATTTGAAAACTTTTGCTGGGCCCTAAATGTAAGTGCCATATACTCAAATTTGTGAAAGGAAATTGTGGGCAGACCATCTCTCAACTAATATCTTATTCGTTAGAAGTGTTTGAACACCTATGGGGAGATTCTGCGGAAAATACCATATACTCTCCCCTGTCAAGCTGCACTTTAGGGAAAATATCTTGCAGTACCATCTTGTATAACTATAATTGTCTGAAAAACAAATCGGGTCACATTGTGGAAAGTGACACACCCCAGCTATTCTGAACACATCTTTCGACAAAATATTGCTTCACTAAGTTAGAACTGTTTAAAAACCAATGAGGGGCATTTGCTAAAGTACCATGTACTCAATTCTGTGAAGGAACAATGTGGTCCAAGCATTTTTTCACTAACTTCTTGTTTCTCTCAATTAGAACTGTTTGAAAACCTTTACCGGGAATATGCGGAAAATGCCGTATACTCTATTCTGCCCAAGTGCACTTGCAGGAAAACGTCTTTAAACTAACAGCATGTCTTCCGTTACACGTGTTCCAAAACCTATGTGAGGAACCATTTAGAAGGTGACATTTACTCGACATTGTGACAAGGTGGTGTAGAGAAACCATATTTCAACATGTTTCACTAAGAGAGAAAAGTTTGAAAAATTGTGTGGGAACTATGAAGAATGTCATTTATTCAATTCGGTGAAAAACCACTGTGGGCAAACCATTTTTCATGTAACATCGCGTTTCACTAAGTTGGAAGTATTTGAAACCCTAAGTTGTGCCAATTTAATTGCCATATACTCAAATCTGTGAAAGAACACTGTGGGCAAACTGTATTTTCATTAACATCTTGTTTCTCTCAGAACTGATGGAAAACTTGTGCTGGGACTGTGCGGAAAGTCTCATACTCAAATCTGTGCACATGCACTTGGGGGAAAACGTCTTGGAACTAACATCTTGTCTCCCTACGTTCCAAGTGGTTGAATATCTATGGAGGGAACCATGTGGATGGTGAATTTACTCAAAATTGTGAAAGGGAACTGTAGATAAAACGTTCAATGAACATCTTGTTTCACGGAATTCTTTTTGAAAAACTATGTGGGGTCTAGGAAGAAAGTGCCATTTTCCGAAATCTCTGAAAGGACTAGCATAGGGATACCAACGACTCAGTAGCATCTAGGATGACAACGTTGCAATTGTTTAAAATCCTATGGGGATAAAGATGTGGAAAGGGATATGTTCACCCAGTGAAGGAATATTGTGGAGAAACCGTATTTCAACTACCATGATGTGTCAGTAATGTAGAAAGGATTGATAACATATGTGGGGCCTAGGTGGAAAGTGCCCTCCACTCAACTGGGACAAAATAAACTTTGGCGAAACAATTCGTCAACTGACATCTAGTATCACTACTGTAGAATTGTTTAAAAAGCTGTGCAGGAAAACATGTGAAAAAAGACCTTTATTCGATCATCGGAAAAGTATTGTGCAGAACACATCTTTGAACAAAATCTTCTTTGACTTAGAATCTGACCAGTAAGATCAGTGCTTGATCCTCCTCTATGTGAAAAAAAACTGGAAGAACACCATCTTTAAAATATCTCCTGAGAGGTTCCGGAAGATGGCGGCGTAGGAGGACGCGGGGCTCACAA
>NW_026058113.1:0-20217 GCF_023721935.1 Panthera uncia | reverse complement strand
TGCCATATAGTCAATAATGTGAAATAACACTGCGGTGAAAGCCTCTTTCAACTATCTTTTTCACTGAAAGCAGTATGAAAACCTATGCAGGGCCCACAAGGCAAGTGTCATATACTCATCTCCATGAAAGGACACTGTGGGCAAACCATCTCCTAACATCTTGTTTCACTCAGAAGTGATTGAATACCTATGCAGGTACAATGCAGAAAGTGCCATATGCTCAACTCTGTCAAATTGCACTTTGGGGAAACCATCTTTCAACTAACATCTCATTTCATTACGTTAGAAATGTTTGAAAAAACCTTGTGTGACCTACTTGGAAAGTGCCATATATTCGACCCTGTGAAACAAAACTGTAGAAATATACTTCAACTCTCATGTTTCACTTAGAAGTGTTGAAATCTTAGACCTAGAGTTGTAATGAAAGTACCGTTTACTCAATTTTGAGAAACATCATTGTAGAGAAACCAGCTGTCAACTCACAACTTGGAAGTGTTTGAAAAACTATGTCTGGCTTAGAACAAACTGCCATTACACTCAACTCTCTCAAACAGCACTTTGGAAAAACCATTTTCTATGAACATCTTGTTTCACCAAGTTACATGTGCTTGAAAATGTTTCCGGGGAACCATGTTGAAAGTGACATTCACTCGACACTCTGAAAGAATTCTGTGGAGATACCATCTTTCAACCAAAATCGTGTGTCACCATGTTAGAAGTGTTTGAAAACCTATGTGGAGCCTAAGCGGAAAGTGCCATATACTCAATTCTGTGAAAGAACACAGTGGTGAAACAGTCTTTCAATAATATATTGTTTCACTACGTGAGAACTGTTTGAAAACTTATGCGGGGCCCACAAAGGAAGTACTATATACTCAACTCTGGGAAAGAACAGTGTTGTCAATCCAGCTCTCTTTTTTAAAAAAAATGTTTTTGTAATTTATTTTTGACACAGAGAGAGACAGAACATGAGCAGGAGAGGGGCAGAGAGAGAGGGAGACACAGAATCCAAAGCAGGCTCCAGGTTCTGAGCTGTCAGCGCAGAGCCTGACGTGGAGCTGGAACTCATGGACTGTGAGATCATGACCTGAGCTGAAGTCGGACGCCCAACCGACTGAGCCACCCAGGGACCCCAATCCATCTATTAACCAACATCTTGTTTCAGTCAGAAGTGTTTGAAAACCTATGTGGAGTCTATGCGGAAAGTGTCATGTACTCAACCCTGTCACAAAACCCTTTGGGGGAAACCATCTTTCAACTAACATTATGTATCACTAAGTTGGAATTGTTTGAAATTTTATGCTGAGAAAGATTTGCAAGCAATTTCTCCACCCCTTGAAGGAATACCGTGGAGAAATCCTCTTTCAACTAACATCTTGTTTCACAAAGTTTGGACTGTTTGAAAACCTATGTGGGGCCTATGCAGAAAGTGGCATATACTCAAATCTGTGAAACAACACTGTGGGGAAGTGATTTTTTCAACTATTTCTCATTTCACTAGGTTAGAAGTGTTTGAAAACCTATGTGGGACATATGCGGAAAGAGCCATATATTGAATTCTGTGAAAGAACCCTGTGGCTAACCATCTTTTCACTAACATCTTGTTTCTTTCAGACAGAATTGTTTGAAAACCTTTGTGGGGCATATGTGTAAAGTGTCATATACTCATCTCTGTCAAACTGTACCTTGGAGACACCATGTATCAACTTACGTATTGTATCACTACGTTAGAAGTGTTTGGAAACCTCTGTGGACAATGATTTGGAAACTAGATATATATGAGCCTCTGTGAAAGATACCTGTGGAGAAAATATCTTTCAACTAACATCTTGTTTAATTCAGTTAGAAGGGATTGAACACCTATGCGTGGACTATGCAGAAAGTGCCATATACTCAACTCTGTCAAACTGCATTTTGGGGAACCATCTTTCAACTAACATCTCATTTCATTAAATGAGAAGAGTTCAGAAAACTTTGCAAGACCCACTTCTAAAGTGCCATATACTTGACACTGTGAAACAAAACTATAGAAATATACTTAAACTCGCATGTTTCATTTAGTTATAAGTATTGAAATCTTGATCCAGAGTTGTACCGAAAGTACCATTTATTCAATTTTGAGACACATCATTGTACAGAAACCATCTCTCAACTCACAATTTGGAAGTGTTTGAACACCTATGCCTTGCTTAAACTGCAATTATACTCAACTGTCATAGAGCACTTTGGGAACACCATTTTCTATGAACATCTCAATTCAGCAAGTTAGAAGTATTTGAAAATCTATCTGGGTAATGATGTGAAAAATGATAATTACTCTACACTCTTCTGAATCCTGTGGACATAGCATGTTTCAACTAACATGTTGTTTCACCATGGTAGAAGTGTTTGCATACCTATGCGAGGCATACCCAGGAAGTGCCATATACTTAAATCTGTGAAACATCACTGGAGAAACCATATTTCAGCTAATATCTGGTTTCTCTTAGAAGTGTTTGAAAACCTGTGCAGAACCTGTGTGAAAAGTGCCATACACTCAATTCTGTGAAAGAATACAGTGGTGCATCAGTCTTTCAAATAATGTCTTGTTTTACATGAGAACTGTTTGAAAACCTATGTGTGGCCCACAGGTAAGTGTAATATAGCCATGTCTGTGTAAGAATATTGTGGGCAAACCATCTCTTAAATAACATCTTGTTTCATTCTTAACTAACATCTCTTTTCATTAATTTAGAAGTTTTTCAAAAAACCTTGTGAGACCTAATTGGAAAGTGCCATATACTCGAACCTGTGAAACAAAACTGTAGAAATATACTTCAACTCTATTTCATTTAGTTACAAGTGTTGAAATCTTAGACCTAGAGTTGTAACGAAAGCATCGTTTACTCAATTTTGAGAAACATCACTGTACAGAAATCATCTTACTGCTAACAACTTGGAAGTGTTTGAAAACAAATACACGGCATAGAGAAAGCTGCAATTATACTCAACTCTGTCAAATATAACATTGACAAAATCATTTTCTTTTTTTTTTCTTTCTTTATTTTATTTATTTATTTAAATATGAAGTTTATTGTCAAATTGGTTTCCATACAACAACCAGTGCTCATCCCAACAGGTGCCTTCCTCAATACCCATCACCCACCCCTATCTCCCATCACCCATAAAACCTCAGTATGTTCACAGTTTATAAGAGTCTTTTATGTTTTGACTCCCTCCCTCTCGAACCTTTTTTTTTCCTTCCCCTCCCCCGTGGTCTTCTGGTAAGTTTCTCAGGATCCACAGAAGAGTGAAAACATATGGTATCTTTCTTTCTCTGTATGACTTATTTCACTTAGCATAATACTCTCCAGTTCCATCCACTTTGCTACAAAAAGCAATGTTTCATTCTTTCTCATTGCCAAGTAGTATTCCATTGTGTGTATAAATCACAATTTATGTACCCATTCGTCAGTTGATAGACATTTAGGCTCTTTCCATAATTTGGCTATTGTTGAAAGTGCTGCTATAAACATTGGGGTACAAGTGCCCCCATGCATCAGCACTCCTGTATCCCTTAAGTAAATTCCTAGCAGTGCTATTGCTGGGTCATAAGGTAGATCTATTTTTAATTTTTTGAGGAGCCTCCAAACTGTTTTCCAGACTGGCTGCACCATTTGGCATTCCACCAACAGTGCAAGAGGGTTCCCTTTTCTCCACATCCTCTCCGGCATCTATAGTGTCCTGATTTGTTCATTTTAGCAATTGTGACTGGCGTGAGATGATATATGAGTGTGGTTTTGATTTGTATTTCCCTGATGAGGAGCGATGTTGAGCATCTTTTCATGTGCCTGCTGGCCATCTGGATGTCTCCTTTAGAAGAGTGTCTATTCATGTTTTCTGCTCATTTCTTCACTGGATTATATTCCAGTTGTGGAGTTTGGTGAGCTCTTTATAGATTTTGGATACTAGCCCTTTGTCCGATATGTCATTTGCAAATATCTTTTCCCATTCCATTTGTGGCCTTTTAGTTTTGTTGGTTGTTTCCTTTGTTGTGCAGAAGCTTATCTTCATGGGGTCCCAATAGTTAATTTTTGCTTTTAATTCCCTTGCCTTTGGAGATGTGTCAAGTAAGAAATGCTGCAGCTGAGGTCAGAGAGGTTTTTGCCCTGCTTTCTCCTCTGGATTTTTGATGGTTTTCTATCTCATATTCAGGTCCTTTATCCATTTTGAGTTTATTTTAGTGAATTTGTAAGAAACTGGTCTAGTTTCAATCTTCTGCATGTTGCTGTCCAGTTTTCCCAGCACAATTTGTTAAAGAGACTGTCTTTTTTCCATTGGATATTCTTTCCTGCTTTGTCAAAGATTAGTTGGCCATGCTTTTGTGGGTCTACTTCTGGGGTTTCTTTTCTATTCCATTGGTATGTTTTTGTGCTCTCTTGATAATTACAGCTTTGTAGTAGAGGCTAAAGCCCGTGATTGTGATGCCTCCCCCTTTGGTCTTCTTCAAAATTACTTTGGCTATTCCAAATTTCTTTGGCTATTCCAATTACTTTGGCTGTTCCATATAAATTTTAGGATTGTTTATTCTAGCTTTGAGAAGAATGCTGGTGCAATTTTGATTGGGGTTGCATTGAATGTGTAGATAGATTTGGGTACTATTGACATTTTAACAATATTTATTCTTCCAATCCATGAGCACAGACTATTTTTCCATTTCTTTGTACTTCTTCAATTTCCTTCATAAACTTTCTATAGTTTTCAGCATACAGATCTTTCACATCTTTGGTTAGGTTTATTCCTAGGTATTTTATGCTTCTTGGTGCAATTGTGAATGGGATCAGTTTCTTTGTCTTTCTGTTGCTTCATTGTTAGTGTATAAGAATGCAACTGATTTATGTACATTGATTTTGTATCCTGCAACTTTGCTGAATTCTTGTATCAGTTCATGTAATATCATGTCATCTGCAAAAAGTGAAAGTTTGACTTAATCTTTGCCAATTTGGATGTCTTTGATTTCCTTTTGTTGTCTGATTGCTGATGCTAGCACTTCCAAAACTACGTTAAACAACAGTGGTGAGAGTGGACATCCCTGTCGTGTTCCTGATCTCAGGGAGAAAGCTCTCAGTTTTCCCCGTTGAGGATGATATTAGCTGTGGGCTTTTCATAAATGGATTGGATGATGTTTAAGTATGTTCCGTCTATCCCGACTTTCTCGAAGGTTTTTACTAAGAAATGATGCTGAATTTTGTCAATGTTGTTTCTGAATCAATGGACAGGATCGTATGGTTCTTATCTTTTCTTTTATTAATGTGATGTATCACATTGATTTGCGAATGGTGAACCAGCCCTGCATCCCAGGAATGAATCCCACTTGATCATGGTGAATAATTCTTTTTATATGCTGTTGAATTCGATTTACTAATGTCTTGCTTGGAATTTTTGCATCCATATACATCAGGGATACTGGCCTGTGGTTCTCTTTTTTTGCTGGGTCTCTGGTTTGGCAAGGGAATGCTGACTTCATAGAATGAGTCTGGATGCTTTCCTTCCCTATTTTTTGGAACAGCTTGAGAAGGATAGGTATTATCTCTGTTTTAAATATCTGGTGGAATTCCCCAGGGAAGTGATCTGGTCCTGGACTCTTATTTGAGAGATTTTTTGATAACTGATTCAATTTCTTCACTGGTTATGGGTCTGTTCAAGTTTTCTATTTCTTCCTGTTTGAGTTTTGGAAGTGTGTGGGTGCTTAGGAATTTGTCCATTTCTTCCAGGTTGTCCAGTTTGTAGGCATATAATTTTTCTTAGTATTCCCTGAAAATTGCTTGTATTTCTGAGGGATTGGTGGTAATAATTCCATTTTATCTATTTGGGTCCTCTCCCTTTTATTTTTGAAAAACCTGGCTAGAGGTTTATCAATTTTATTTTTTCAAAAAACCAACTCTTGGTTTCATTCATCTGCTCTACAGTTTTTTTTTTTTTTTTTTAGATTCTATTTTGTTTATTTCTGCTCTGATCTTTATTATTTCTCTTCTGCTGGGTTTTGGGTGTGTTTGCTGTTCTGCTTCTCTTTCCTTTAGGTGTGCTGTTGGATTTTGTATTTGGGATTTTTCTTGTTTCTTGAGATAGGCCTGGATTGCGATGTATTTTCCTCTCAAGACTGCCTTCGCTGCATCCCAAAGTGTTTGGATTGTTGTATTTGCATTTTCATTTGCTTCCATATATTTTTTTTTTATTTCTTCTCTAATTGCCTGGTTGACCCATTCTGTAGTAGGGTATTCTTTAACCTCCATGCTTTTGGAAGTTTTCCAGACTTTTTCCTGTGGTTGATTTCAAGTTTCATAGCGTTGTGGTCTGAAAGTGTGCATGGTATGATCTTAATTCTTGTATACTTATGAAGGGCTGTTTTGTGACCCAGTATGTGACCTAGGCATATTCCATGTGCATTCGAGAAGAATGTATATTCTGTTACTTTGTGATGCAGAGCTCTAAATATATCTGTCAAGTCCATCTGATTTAATGTATCATTCAGGGCTCTTGTTTCTTTATTGATCCTGTGTCTAGATCATCTATCCATTACTGTATGTGGAGTGTTAAAGTCTGGTGTAATGATCACATTCTTATCAATAAGGTTGCTTATGTTTGTGATTGTTTTATATATTTGGGGTTCCCGTATTCGTCGCAAAGACATTTATAATTGTTAGCTCTTCCTGATGGATAGACCCTGTAATTATTATTTAATGCCCTTCATCTCTTGTTACAGCCTTTAAAGTCTAGTTTGTCTGATCTATGTATGGCTACTCCAGCTTTCTTTTGACTTCCAGTAGCATGATAAATAGTTCTCCATCCCCTCACTTTCAATCTGAAGGTGTCCTCAGGTTTAAAATGAGTCTCTTGTAGACAGCATATAGATGGGTCTTGTTTTTTTTAATGCATTCTGATACCCTATGTCTTTTGGTTGGAGCATTTAGTCCATTTATAGTCAGTGTTATTATAGAAAGACATGGGTTTAGGGTCATTGTGATGTCTGTAGGTTTCATGCTTGTAGTGATGTCTCTGGTACTTTGTGGTCCTTGCAACATTTCACTCACAGATCCCCCTTAGGATCTTTTATAGGGCTGGTTTAGTGGTGATGAATTCCTTCAGTTTTTGTTTGGGAAGACCTTTCTATTTCTTATGATTGACAGACTTGCTGGATAAAGGATTCTTGGCTGCATATTTTTTCTGTTCATCACATTAATAATTTCCTGCTATTCCTTTCTGGCCTGCCAAGTTTCAGTAGATAAGTCTGCTGATAGTCTTATTGGTCTCGCTTTATATATTAGAGTGTGTTTATTCCTAGCTGCTTTCAGAATTTTCTCTTTATCCTTGTGTGTTTCCAGTTTCACTATATGTCGTGCAGAAGATTGAGTCAAGTTATGTCTGAAGGGAGTTCTCTGTGCCTCTTGGATTTCAATGCCTTTTCCCTCCCCAGATCAGGGAAGTTCTCAGCTATGATTTCTTCAAGTACACCTTCAACCCCTTTCTCTCTCTTCCTCTTCTGGAATCCCTATTATATGGATATTATTGCTTTTCATCGCAGCACTTATTTCTCTAATTCTCCCCTCATACTCCTGGATTTTTTCTTTTTCTCAGCTTCCTCTTTTTCTATAATTTATCTTCTAATTCGCCTATTCTCTCCTCTGCCTCTTCATTCTGAGCTGTGGTCGCCTCCATTTTATTTTGCACCTCATTTGTAGCATTTTTAGCCCCTCATGACTATTTCTTACTCCGTTGATCTCTGTAGGAATCGATTCTCTGCTGTCCTCTATACTTTTTTCAATCCCAGCGATTAATTTTATGACTACTATTTTAAATTCTTGTTCCATCATATTGCTTAAGTCATTTTTGATCAATTCATTAACTGTCTCTACTTCCTGGAATTTATTTTGAGGAGAATTCTTCGGTTTTGTCATTTTGGATAGTCCCTGGGGTGGCACGGAACTGCAGGACACTTCCCCTGTGCTGTCTGGAGTAACTTGTGTTGGTAGGCAGGGCCACAGTCAGACCTGATGTCTGTCCCCAGCCCACCACTGGGGCCACAGTCAGACTGGTGTGTACCTTATCTTCTCCTCTCCCAGGGACAGGACTCACTGTTAAGTGGTGTGGCCCCTGTCTGGGCTAATTGTACACTGCCAGGCTTGTGGTGCTGCTTTGATGGTATCTGGCGTTTTAGGTGGGGTGGATCCTCAAGGTGCACAGCGGTGGGAGGGGCAGGTTCAGCTCGCTTTACTGTCAGTAAAGTGGTAAATCTCGCTCTACTGTCAGTGGTCCCCTGCGGGAGTTGCCCTGCAGCACTGGGGTGGAGTCCGACCCATCAAAGGGATGGATCCACAGAAGCATAGTGTTGGGCATTTGCGCGGTGCAAGCAAGTTTGGTGAACTGGTTCCCTTTGGGGTTTCGGCTGGGGAATGGGGGAGGGAGATGGCTCTGCACAGCACCTTTGTTCCCTGCCTAGCTGAGCTCTGTCTTCCAAGGCTCAGCACCTCTCCCACCCAGTGTCCTCTCACCCTCCCACTCTCTGAGCAGAGCTGTTGACTTATTCCAGATGTTAAGTCCCACTGGCTGTCAGAACTCACAGTCTGGCCCCTCTGCTTTTGCAAGCCAGACTTGGGGATTCCTCCTTGCCTGGCGGGCTGCCCCTCCACTGCCCCCATTCCCTCCCACCAGTCTGTGTAGCATGCACAGCCTTTCTGCCCTTCCTACCCTCTTGCGTGCACCTCTTGTCTATGCTTGGCTCTGGAAAGGCCATTCTGCTAGTCTTCTGGAGGTTTTCTGGGATATTTAAGCAGGTGTGGGTGGAACCTAAGTGATCAGTAGGACGAGGTGAGCCCAGCGTCCTCCTTTGCCGCCCTCTTCTTCCCCCGACAAAACCATTTTTTATGAACATGTTGTTTCACCAAGTTATAAGTGTATGAAAACCTTTCCATGGAGTGATGTTGAAAGTGACATTCACTCGACACTGAAAGAATTCTGTGGAGAAACGATTTTTCTACTAAAATCTTGTTTCACCATGTCAGAGTGTTATAAATTTTTGCGGGACCCACAGGTAATTGCCATATATATAAATCTCTTAAGCATCCCTGATGAAACCATCTTTCAGCTAACATCTGTTTTCTCTAAGTTAGAAGTGTTTGAAAACTTATGCGGGGTCTATGCAGAAAGTGCCATATATTCAAATCTGGGACAAAAAATTGTCGTGACACAGTCTTTCAACTAATATCTTGTTTCACTAAGTTAAAGCTGTTGGAAAACCTATGTGGGGCCTACAAATAAGGGCCATATACTCCACTCTGTAAAAGAATATGGTGGGTAAACAAAGTTGTAACATCTTGTTTCACTCAGAAGTGTTTGAACATCTATGTGGGGACTCTTCAGAAAGTGCCATATACTCAACTCTGTCAAAGTGTATGTGGGGGAAATCATCTTTCAAGTAACTTCTTATATTGCCAAGTTAGAATTGTTTGAAAAGCAAAGCGGGTGACAATGTGGAAAGTGGCATATACCAGCTACTGTGAAAGAATCCTGTGGAGAAACCATCTTTCACCTAACATCTTGTATCACTTAGAAGTGTTTGAAAACCTATGTTGGGCCTATGTGGAAAGTGCCATATGCTCAACTCTTTCCAAGCATACTTTGGGGAAAATAAATTTCAACTAATATCTTATATCACTACGTTAGAATTGTTTGAAAACCTATGTGGGGAATGATGTGGAACGTGACATTTACTCCACATTGTGAGAGAGTCCTGTGGAGAAACCGTCTTTGAACTAACAACTTGTATTACTATGTGAGAAATATTTGAAATCCCATGTGAGTTTTATGCATAAAGTGCCATATACTCAATTCTGTGAAACAAAACAGTATGGAAACCATATTTCAAGGAACATCTTTATCACTAAGTTGGAATTGCTTGAAATCCTTTGTGGAGAAGGATTTAGAAAGTAACACATTCTAGCACTGCTAGGAATTTACCCAAGGGATACAAGAGTGCTCATGCATAGGGGCACTTGTACCCCAATGTTTATAGCAGCACTCTCAACAATAGCCAAATTATGGAAAGAGCCTAAATGTCCATCAACTGATGAATGGATAAAGAAATTGTGGTTTATATACACAATGGAGTACTACGTGGCAATGAGAAAGAATGAAATATGGCCCTTTGTAGCAATGTGAATGGAACTGCAGAGTGTTATGCTAGGTGAAATAAGCTATACAGAGAAAGACAGATACCATATGTTTTCACTCTTATGTGGATCCTGAGAAACTTAACAGAAACCCATGGGGGAGGGGAAGAAAAAAAAAGAGGTTAGAGTGGGAGAGAGCCAAAGCATGAGACTCTTAAAAACTGAGAAGAAACCGAGGGTTTTTGTGGGGGGGGGGGGGGTGGGAGGCAGGGGAGGGTGGGTGATGGGTATTGAGGATGACACCTTGTGGAATGAGCACTGGGTGTTGTATGGAAACCAATTTGACAATAAATTTCATATTAAAAAAAAAAGTGACATTTTCTCCACCCGGTGAAGGAATACTGTGGAGAAACCATCTTTAAACTAACATCTTGATTCGAAAAGTTAGAACTGTTTGAAAACCAATGTGGGGCCTATGCAGAAAGTGCCTTATACTGAATTCTGTGAAAAAAATGCTGTGGTGAAACAGTCGTTCAAATATTATCTTATTTTACTATGTGAGAACTGTTTGAAAACCTATTCAGGCCCCACAAGATAAGTGCCATATACTCAACTCTGTTGAAGAAAAGTGTGGGCAAACCATCTCTTAACTAACATCTCATTTCCCTAAGTTGGAAGTGTTTGAAAACCTATGAAGGGCATATGTGGAAAATGCCATATACTCTGCCAAACTGCACTTTGGGGAAACCACCTTTCAACTAACATCTTGTATACCCAAGTTACAAGTGTGTGAATACCTATGCTGGGCCTATGAGTTAAGTGCTTTATATAGAACTCTGTGAAACAACATAGTGGGGAAACCATCTTTTAATTATCACTTTGTTTCACTCAGAAGTGTTTGAAAATTACTGCGGGGACTACACGTAAGGTTCCATATACTCAACTCTGTCAAACTGTGTTTTGGGGAAAACATTTTTAATATCTCATTCCACTAGGTTAGAAAAGTTTGAAAACTTATGGTGGTTTATGCGGAGAGTGTCTTAAACTCTACAGAGTCAGTCATCTTTTGGGGAAATTAGCTAACATCTTGTTTCACCATGTTACAAGTGTGTGAAAAACTTTGCTGTGGACAATGAGGAAAGAGATATGTATGCTACTCTGTGCAAACATACTTTGGAGAAACCATCTTGCAACCAATATCTTGTTTCTCTGGGTAGGAAGTGTTTGAAAACCTATGCAGGGCCTTTGCAGAAAGTGACATATACTTCATCATGTGAAATAACCCTGGGGTGACACAGGCTTTCAGATAATATATTGTTCCACTTAGTGTTGTTTTAAAACCTATGCGGGTCCTACAAGATAAGTGTCATACACTCAATTCTGTGATAAAACACTGTGGGCAAACCATGCCTTTGCTAACATCTTGTTTCACTTAGAAGTGTGTGAATAACCTGGCAGGGTCTATTCAGAAAGTGCCATATACTCAAATCTGTCAAACTGCATTTTGGGGAACCAACTCTCAACAAATAACTCGTGTTACTAGGTTAGATGTGTTTCAAAACTTATGGGGGTTTCTGTGCAAAGTCTTTACTCAACTTTGTCAGGCAACTTTGGGGTAACCATCTTTCAAGTAACATCTTGTTTCCCCACGTTATAAGTGCTGAAAACCTTTGCTGGGAATGATGAGGAAAGTGAATTATACTCAACTCTGTGAAAACATACTATGGAGAAACCATCTTCACAAAATCATCGTGTTTCAGTAAGTCGGAAGTGTTTCTGAGCATATGTGGGGACTATGCTGAAAGGCCATATACTCAACTCTGTGAAAGAACATTGCGGTGAAACAGTCTTTCAAATTATATATTCTTTCAGTAGGTGACAGCTGTTTGAAAACCTATGCGAAGCCCACAAGGTAAGTGTCACATAGTCATCTCTGTGAAAGAACACTATGGGCAAACCATCTCTTAACTAACATCTTGTTTCACTAACGTAGAAGTGTTTGAAAACATGCTGGGCATAGGCGCAAAGTGCCATACACTCAGCTATGCCAAACTGCACATTGGGCAAACCACCTTTCAACTTACAACTTTTATCACTACATTAGAAGTGTTTGAAAACCTATGTGGTGTCTGTGGGGTAAGTGCTGTACACAGAACTCTGTGAAACAACATGGTTGGGAAACCATTTTTAAATATCACCTTGTTTCACTCACCTGGAAGTGTTTGAAAACCTCCGTGGGGACTATGTGTAAGGTTCCAAACACTCAACTCTGTCAAACTGTGCTTTCACGAAAACATCTTTAACTAATATCTCATTTCAAGTAGGTTAGAAGAGTTTGAAAATCTATGGTGGCTTCTGCGGAGAGTGTTGTAAACTCTCAGACTCAGGCATCTTTTGAGGAAAACATCTTTCAACTAACATCTTGTTTCCTTAGGAGAGAAGTTTTTGAAAACCTACGTGGGGCCTATGCGGAAAGTGCCATACACTTAACCATGAGAAATAACACCAGGGTGAAACAGTCTTTAAACTAATATCCACTTTCACTGAGACCTGTTTGAAAACATGTGAGTCATACAAGGTAAGTGCCATATACTGAACTCTGTGAAATAACAGTGTGGGCAAACCATCTGCTAACAAACATCTTGTTTCACTCAGAAGTGATTGAAAACCTATTCGGGGACTATGGGTAAAGTGCCATATACTCAACTCTGTCAAACTGCACTTTGGAGAAACCATCTTTCAACTAACATCTCATTTCATTAAATTAGAAGTTTTTGAAAACACCTTGTGAGACCTAGTAAGAAAGGGCCATATAGTTGATGCTGTGAAACAAAACTATGGAAATATACTTCAACTCTCATGTTTTATTTAGTTAGAAATATGGAAATATTATACCTAGAGTTGTAACGAAAGCACCGTTTACTCAATTTTGAGAAATATCATTGTACAGAAACGAGTTTTCAACTCACAAGTTGCAAGTTTCTGAAAACCTATGCCCATCTTAGAGTAAACTGCCATTATACTCAACTCTGTCAAACAGCACTTTGAAAAACCATTTTCTATGAACATCTTGTTTATCCAAGTTAGAAGTGTTGGAAAACCTTTCTGGGGAGTGATGTTGAAAGTGACATTCACTCTACACTCTGAAAGAATTCTGTAGAGAAACGATCTTTCAACTAAGATCTTGTTTCACCATGTTAGAGTGTTTGCAAACCTATGCGGGGCCTATGTAGAAAGTGCCATATACTTAAATCTGTGAATATCACTGGTGAAGCCATATTTCAACTAGCATCTTGTTTCTTTAAGTTAGAACTGTTTGAAAACATATGCGCGGTCTATGCGAAAAGGGCCATATATTCAAAACTGAGACACAAAATTGTGACACAGTCTTTCAACTAATATCTTGTTTAAGTTAAAGCTGTGGGAAAACCTATGAGGGCCCAACAAGTAAGTGCCATATACTCAAATCTGTAGAAGCACACTGTGGGTAAACCAATTTGTAACTAAAATCTTGTTTCACTCAGAAGTGTTTGAACACCTAGGCAGGGATTCTGCAGAAAGTTTCACACACTCAACTCTGTCAAACTGCACTTTGGGAAAATCATCTTTCAAGTAACATCTTATATAGCTAAGTTAGAATTTTATTTTGTTTGGAAATTAAAGTGGGAACAACGTGGAAAGTGACACATACCAACCAGTATGAAAGAATCCTGTCGAGAAACCATCTTTCAACTAACATCTTGTATCGTTAAGTTAGAAGTGTTTGAAAACCTCTGTGGGGCCTATGTGAAAAGTGTCATATGCTCAACTCTGTCCAACTGCACTTTGGGGAAACCATCTTTCAACTAACATGTTGCATCACTACGTTAGAAGTGTGTGAAAATCTATATGGCGATTGGTGTGGAAAGTGACAGATGCTCGACATTGTGGGAGAGTACCGTGGAGAAACCATCTTTCTTTTCTTTCAATATGAAATTTATTGTCAAATTTATTTCCATAGAACACCCAGGCTCATCCCAACAGGTTCCCTAATCAATGCTCATTACCCACTTTCCCCTGGCTCCCACCCCCCATCAACCCTAAGTGTATTCTCAGTTTTTAAGAGTCTCCTATGTTTTGCCTCCTTCCCTCTATATAAAATTTTTCCCCCTTCCCTCCCCCATGGTCTTCTGTTAAGTTTCTCAGGATCCACATAAGAGTGAAAACATATGGTATCGGCCTTTCTTTCTATGACTTATTTCACTTAGCATAATGCTCTCCATTTCCATCCACGTTGCTACCAAAGGCCATATTTCATTCCTTCTCAATGCCAAGTAGTATTCCATTGTATATATAAACCACAATTTCTTTATCCATTCATCAATTGGTGGACATTTAGGCTCTTTCCATAATTTGTTTATTGTTGAAAGTACTACTATAAACATTGGGGTACAAGTGCCTCTATGCATCAGTACTCCTGTATCATTGGGTAAATTCCTAGCAGTGCTATCGCTGGGTCATAGGGTAGGTCTATTTTTAATTTTCTGAGGAAACTCGACACTGTTTTCCAGAGCGGCTGCACCAATTTGCATTCCCACCAACAGTGCAAGAGGGTTCCCATTTCTCCACATCCTCTCCAGCATCTATAGTCTCCTGATTTGTTCATTTTGGCCACTCTGGCGTGAGGTGACATCTGAGTGTGGTTTTGATTTGTATTTCCCTAAGAAGTGACGTTGAGCATCTTTTCATGTGCCTGTTGGCCATCCGGATGTATTCTTTAGAGAAGTGTCTATTCATGTTTTCTGCCCGTTTCTTCACTGGGTTGTTTTTCGGGTGTGGAGTTTGGTGAGCTCTTTATAGATTTTGGATACTAGCCCTTTGTCCGATATGTCATTTGCAAATATCTTTTCCCATTCCGTTGGTTGCCTTTTAGTTGATTATTTCCATTGCAATGGTGTGAAAGGTGACATTTACTCGACCCTGTGAACAAATACTGTGAAGACACAATCTTTCAACTAGCATCTTTCACAAAATTAGAACTGTTTGAAAACCTACGTGGGGCCTATGCAGAAAGTGCCATATACTCAATTCTGTGAAACAACACTGCGGAGAAGCATTTTTTTCAACTAATTCTCGCTTCACTAAGAAGTGTTTGAAAAACAATGAGGGGCATAGGCAGAAAGTACCATACACTCAATTTTGTGAAAGAACTTTGTGGGCAATTTAATGAACATCTTATTTCTCTCAGAAGTGTTTGAAAACCTATGCGTGGACTATGCAGAAGATGCCCTATTCTCAACTCTTTCAAACTGCACTTTGAGGAAAACATGTTTCAATTAATATCTTGTATCACTACGTAGCGATATTTGAAACAGTCTTTCAAATATCTTGTTTTACTGAGAACTGTTTGAAAATATATGTGGGGCCCACAACGTAAGTGCCATATCTCATCTCTGTGAAAGAATACTGTGGGAAAACCATCTTTTAACTAACATCTTGTTTCACTCAGAAGTTTTTGAAAACTTATGCGGTGACTATGCAAAAAGTGCCATATACTGAACTCTGTCAATCTGAACTTTGGGGAAACTATCTTTCCACTAACATGCAAACACACAACACACAAATTACACACAAACACCACACATCTATCACACATACCACAATACACAAACACACAACACACAAACAATACCTTTTTGAAAATACACCACACACGACCACACATAGAGCACACTCAAGACATATCACACATACCCACACACCCTGCACATATCACACACCTTGCACACTGCATTAGTCACCTTGGTACTACATACACAGCTACATCATATATACACCATGTACACATATATGCATTACACACACCTCATATACACCAGACACTCACCATGCATATGCCACAAACATATCAAAAACAGAACACACATGCCCCACACACCCAGTTATAACCCTCCTGCAGTATTAACACACTCACACATATAGCACACAAATTGCAAACAAACCACCTCTCGTCTCCCACACAAACTCATTCTAAACCATACACAACCTACACCACATATACAGAAGATAGATGCCACTTCCTCTACATATAAACTACACATACACCACACACACTGCATATATAGACACAAATGTGACACATATACCACAAAGCTTCACCACTCCTACACCAAAAACAGAGACAAATATTACAAACCCGTACCTCGCATGACCCATGAATACCACACAAACATTTCACCCATTCACCACAGACACACCACATACACATCATACAGATATCTTCTACACACTGTTTACAAAACACAATACACATACCACACACACACACATACACTCTAAACACCTATACCATACAAAAGCACTCCATATATACACCGCATACATGCCAAAAATATACCACACACACATTTCTACTACACAGATACCACATCTACAATAAACACACTATGATAATCCATACATATATGACAAACACTACGCACACCACACACACCACACTTATATTACACAAACCACCCATATGCCATACCACAAAACCACACATGCACCACATACAAAACACACATGCCATACAATGACCCCAGACGAACATACATTATGTGTGGAGCCTTCACGCATGATATATGTAGTACAATCACAACACATATACCACACTTACAGCACACACAAAGACACCTACACCACCTATAAACCACTGACACCATTTACACACCACACTACCACACAAGTGCCATACCAGACACAAACCACATACACACCATACATACCGTCCATTCAGAACAAGATCATGCACTCAACCACAACCACTCCAAACATATACCAGAACACCACACATGTACACAAGACCTCAACTCACCAGACACCACCCACACCTTGTGGTTTACTGCCTGAAATGACACTGCTCAAGTGTCTTTCCTGAAGCCTTTAACATACATCTCATTGGCAGTTTGTTGAAACATTCTATATTAGTGTGTGTTGGGAGAGTTAGCCTGGCAGCCATGTAGTCTCATCCCTTGCACATAGCTAGATGACCAAAAAATCATTCCGAATACCCCATAAAGCAACCTGAAGATGGACAGAACCAAGTCCACAGCTACAGGGAGAGAAGTAGCCACATCAAAGGGAGGAAGTTCAGACAGGGGGGGTTGAGGGAGAAGTGTATCAAGGGTGCTGCAGAGGAGAGGGAGCCTCATTGAAGAAAGTGTGGGAGGGAGAGGAGCACAAAAGGGGGAACACACAAGGTGAACCTTTCCCCAAAGACACATGAAAAGAGGCTCAACATCATTCATCAGGGAAATACAAATCAATATTACAATGAGATATCACCACACGTCTGTCAGAAGGGCTAATGTTCACAAAACAAGGAACTACTGGTGTTGGCAAGGATAGGGAGAAAGGGAAACCCTCTGACACTGTGGATGGGAATGCAAACTGGTGCAGCCACTCTGGAAAACAGTACAAAGTTTCATCAAATATTAAGAATAAGACTGCCCTGGAGCACCTGGGTGGCACAGTTACACGACTGACTCTTGATATCCACTCAAGTCAGGATCTGACAGTCATGGGACTGAGCCCTCATTGGGCTCTGCACTGGAAGAATGGAGTTTGCTTGGGATTCTCTCTCTGTCTCTGCCCCTTCCCATCTCTCACTCTCTCACTTTCTCCCTCTCAAATAAACTAAAAAATTTACTTACCCTTGAAAACTTAGTTGCCTATGTCCAGCAATTGCACTACAACGTATTTACTTTGGGTAAATCCTTTGGGGATACAAAAACACCAATTCAAAGGGATACAGGTGTCACAATGTTTTTAGCAGCACAATGAAAAATAGCCAATTATGGAAACAGCTCAAATGTCCAATGGCTGAGGAATGGATGGAGATGTGATACACACACACACACACACATATGTAATGGAATATTACGTAGCCATGAATGAATGGAAGAGAGTTTTAGAAAGCTTCTTGGGGATAGGTAGTCAGAAGTTTTCTTAAACCCTTGTGTAGAAGCACCAGGAAATGGCCTAGCATTAGGTGCCTAAAGGTACAGTGTGACAGACTATGTCTGTCCCCTACACCAACCGAGATCCCTCGTTTGTAGGTGAGTTTCCAAGCCATTCCTGACCCAATGCAGGGCTCTCAGAGTCTGATGTCCCAGAGGAGAGCTAACCATAATGTCCCTGCTCCCTGGTGCTGGACAGGCAACAGGATCGTAGGAATGAGGGTCATGTGGACCCCCGCCCTTAATGGATGGAGCTACCCTCACTCGGAAGAACAGACATTCTGCAAAAATACACCATGCTCAATGACACGATCAGCACAAAAAAGGTTTTTGAATAAATAGTACATCAATGTTCTTTCCCACCTCTTGACCATCACGTGGAAGCGCATTCTTCATATCATCATAGAGCCACTGCTGACACTCTCTATCAATTCCATGGGCTGAAACACACCAGAATTCAAAGTTCCGCTCTATTTCTTAGGGGAGAATGTGGGCCTCTTGCTCACACGGCTCCAAAGGGCATCTTTTGGAATACTCCTGTAGCCAATGACCCCAAAAGTTCTTCTGATTCCTGTGCTAGCCAGATTGTGACTACATTGTGCTAGTCAGGTTCTTCTAAATATGAAGAACCCTGGTCCTCTTTATCCAGTTTCAGAAAATTGCTTTATCATCCATCAAGGTTTGTCTTGGGGTGCATAAAAACTCAGTCTTTTAGAGTACTATAACCAGCTGCAGCTGTCCAATGGGGACCAGCCCTTGTGACTCTGTGACAGGTAGAGCCAGAGTCCCTGGCCTTGTGGTTTCAGGACTACATGGATATCCAGAGCCCTAGGGCATCAGAAGGGGTCCAGCCGAGAGCCGTGCATGGGGAGGCTCGGGCAGAAGTATAGGCCAGGAGTTGGCTCCCTTGTGGAGCCTGGGAGAAATGAATATAAACATCTCCATTCCACACTGATTGCATTCCCATTGGATGGAAATATTGAATGCTCTTTGGTCCTGGCTGCAGCCATCTCCTCTGCCTCCATGTGTTTCTGAGTGCCTCTTGATTCACCCTTAGGAACCATTGGAGCTGACACTCATCGGCAGGCACCCTGGGGGGGCATCAGGTTCCCACTCAGTCCCGTTCTCGGTTATAGCCATCACAATAGGATATCCCAAAGTAGAATACTTCTTGTATCCATGAACTTGGTGGTTGGCTGTTTATAACAAGGGGTAGGTAGAGTGGAGCCAGATTGCCTCCTTGCTTTGCTTGATTAAGGTGCCTTCCTTCTTAAAATCAGACAGTTCTTATAAGAGCAGTAGGCTCCAGAAGTCAGTCAGCAGAGAAAGAGCCCTTTACAGGAAGAGGGCACCCATGCTCCTCTCCGGACTTTGGAGCCACAACTGGGGGCTGCAGCACTGTCACTACTCACTGCACTCACTGATGGGGAAAGCAACAAAAGCCAACCAAGTCCCAGGGATGTCTAGGTCTGTCTGAAGGAAGAAGGTCTGATGCAGACAGGGCCCCCAGATGGAGACTCCAGAGGGCATTTTTGCCTAAGCGCTCTGGTGTTCTTCTTACAACCAGGTTGCCATGAACAGTGTCTGGGTGTTCCCTTCTCCTTAGAATTGCTCTTCCAATCTCTGAAGGCTCTGGCCCTCCTTATTCGCCTTGCCACACCTTTGATCTATTGTAGAAACATGGTTCTTCCTACAATCCATTCAGAATCAGTGTCTCAAGAGTCCTATCCTAGGTCTTCCCCCTGGAAGTGTGGTCCAGTCCTTGTGACTGGGGGTGAGATTTTGCCACTGGGATCTTTCGTCATTAATTCATTTGATTTCAGAAATATTCGGGTATCCTGAGCCTGAGAACATTTGAAGGGCCTCAGCAGAAGATGTTTACTTTCTAGGCTGTGCCAGGGACTTGGGCAGGGAGCTGACCTCCTTCTGGACTGAGGGCAAATGAAGCAAGTCTTATGTTCAAGTGAATCCCCATTCCCACTAGAAATGTCCAGTTTTGGCCCACCTGGAGCCCATTTCCTTTCCATTGCTGTGGGTCTGAAAATGTATTTTTTCTCCCTTAGGAGCCATGGAGCCAACACTTACTCAGCTGG
>NW_026058112.1:0-67128 GCF_023721935.1 Panthera uncia | reverse complement strand
GGAGGCGGTCAGCTCAGAGTGATTCCGGGGTTCCATTGGGTTCCTATATCTGGAAATCTAATATCTGCATAAATGGGTGAAATTAGGATAAAAGGGAATATTCACTGGAAAAAAAAAAAAAGGCTGGGAAAATATAAAGAGGAAACTACTTTTGAATGTGTTTTATTCCCCCTAAGAGTGTTTTGTTTTATGCTAGAAATTTTCCATATATGTTTTCCGGGATACATTATTTTATTTATTTATTATGCTATTTAGATCCTGCCTTAAAGTTTCAATCTCTAGGAAATTCGGTACATACTGCCTTTCTTTTTTGTTGGATTGAGAAAGGCAAAGGACATAATGTGTTCAGCCAAGCTGAAAAGTTTCTTTGTTTTAATTGGATATCAGTACATAAGAAGATTAATAACAGACTTACTATGTCAACAAGATGTTTCTGGTTCTTTTTAACTATATATGTCCCAGTAGAAAGTCTTTTGTTTGGAGGCCAACAAAATTCTCATGAAAAACTCTCTAGTTGTTTTCCTTCAAATGTGACATTTTTTGAAATTCATGATTAAGGTCAACATATTTGGAGGGACATTTCACTCCTTACTGATCAGTTATCCTTACTGATAAATACAATTTGAAGAGTGTCCACTATACATGTTAAGTTGTGGATAAGGCTTTCCTCTTTGACATGTGGCAGCCAGCCTTCAAGATGGTGCTCAGTGATTTCCACTTCCTGGTATTCACGCCCTTGTGTGAATACCCACACTAAAAAGGACAGACCTACTAACTAACAGGGTATTGCAGAAATGACACAGTGTAAGTTCTGAGGCTAGGTCGTAAAAAATATTGTGACTTCCGCCTTGCCCTCCCTCGATCATTCCCTCTCAAGGAAGCCAGGCATCACATGAGGACATGTGGACAGGCATCCTGAGGACAGTCAGTGATGAGGGAGGTCTACATGGAGAGGAACTGAATCCTCCCGTCATGCTCAGCACCAACTGCCGGCAATGTGAATACACTATCTTGGTAGCAGAGTCCGCAGAGCCAAAACTCCCAGCGAAGCCACTCCTGAATTCTCGACCTATAGACACTGCGAGATAAAATATTGGTTGTTATTTCAGCCTCTAAATTTTGAGGTAACTTATTATCCAGAAACAGGTAACTAACACAGGTAATGTCAAACTCCTGACATGTGGAATTGAGACACGGAAGCGTGGCCACATGTTTTAAATCCATGTTTTAGCCCCACACGTTATTGTGAGTTCTATGATTTATCGCCTCATGTTCCTTTTCTAAAAACTGAATAAAAAACAGGATTCGGGATGCCTGAGTTGCTCAGTTGGTTGTCTGACCCTTGATTTCAGCTCAGGTCATGATTCCAGGGTCATGGGATCGAGCCCTGCATTGGGTTCTGCACTGAGAACGGTGCCTGCTTAAGATTCTCTCTCCCTCTCTCTCTCTCTCTCTCTTTCTCTCTCTCTCTCTCCCGCTTGTGCTCTCTTTTTTCTCTCTCTAAACATACATCTTAAAAATATATATATATCAGGATTCATCCATTCTTTTAGGATTTCTACAGCTCCTGGGAATTCTTACCTATTATACCTGTGGAATGAAATCAATGAAATTGCATGGATTTTACAGCTATGGTTTCTACTTCTTTGTGGCTTCAAGGCAGTGGTCTTCCTTTTGTTGTGTCAAGGGAAATACTGAACTTATTATTGAATTTTATGATTTTATGGATCCCTTCATATAATCTAGTCTAGTGATTTTCCAACAATTTTAGAAGTGGAATCCTTTTTATTCCACACAAATTTTACCTGGAGCCCTAATACCTGAACAGCATAGATTACTGTTTCATTAGTATAAATATATTTTATAACTTGAAACATGAATATATTACAAAAACAATCAGTAATAGCAATGAGGCATTTAAGAATTCATAAGTTTAAGGGGCGCCTGGGTGGCTCAGTCAGTTGAGCGTCCGACTTCAGCTCAGGTCATGATCTCACAGTTCATGAGTTCGAGCCCCGCGTTGGGCTCTGTGCTGACAGCTCAGAGCCTGGAGCCTGCTTAAGATTCTGTGTCTCCCTCTGTCTGCCCCTTCCCCACTCATGCTCTGCCTCTCTCTGTCTCTCAAAAATGAATAAATGTTAAAAAAAATTTTTTTAAAGAATTACTGAGTTTAATCTAAGCTTACTGTGATGCTTGTAATGAATTAAGGCATTTCGATGACTACAAAAACTTGAAGTTATGCATTATGGATGGCAGTTGCTGTCATCTCTGGCACACAATTTACTTGTTTATCTTGTGTTAGTTGTTGTATTAAAGCTAAGTTACACTGTGATAACCAGTGAATCCTGTAGCCGCAGTGGCTTACTGCAACAGAAGCTTGTTTCTCACTCACCTCGAAATCTGACATGGTTAGATTCCCGACCTTCCCTTTAATAGTGACTTGGGGACCCAAGTGCCGCCATCGTGAGGCTCCACCAACTTATACTTGCAGCAGTCAAATGAGGGAGAAGGAGTGAGGAGCAAGGGAGACAGAAAGTGAAGAAGGAACACATACCCTTAACCATCTTAGCCAAGAAATTACCCAAATAACCTTCACTAATTTTGGTCAGAATTAGTCACGTGGCCAACCTAGCTCAAGGGAGGCTAGGGAATGTAAAAGAGCATGTTGGTACTGTTGAAAAGCAACAATTTCTGCTAAAATTGCAAAATATTGCCAAAACACTGATACACATAGGCAAGCAAATGTGTGTGTGTGAGCTTGCGTATACATATATACATATATATACACATGTATATACATATATATACATATACATTTTGTAAGTGGCTTTTCTTACAATACCTGAATACTCTTCAACTAAACACTAGTACTCTTTTTTTTTTTTAATGTTTATTTATTTTTGACAGAGAGAGAGACAGAGCATGAGCAGGGCAGGGGCAGAGAGAGAGAGAGAGACACAGAATCTAAGCAGGCTCCAGGCTCTGAGCTGTCAGCACAGAGCCTGACACGGGGCTCGAACTCACTGACCGCGAGATCATGACCTGAGCCAAAGTCGGACGCTAAACTGACTGAGCCACCCAGATGCCCTTTTTTTTTTTTTTTGAATGAGGAATGAACTTTTATTTTCACCCAAGTACAAAATTAAATCAGAATCACACTGATTGCATATGTCAGAGAACAAAGATGTTAGTTGCAAGCTCACGATGGGCAAATTATTTGCATTATATATTTCATTATGTAGCAATATGCTTATTATGGAAAAGTTTAACTGCATAAATAAACATAAAGAAAATATAAAAATCATCATTATTCCTACCACACTTACATAATCATGGTTAACCATAGTCTGTATCATTTGAAAATTTATACACACATATATATGGATAAGTGAATATATATGACAAATAAAGACTATATACAGCTATACTATGTGTGTATATATACTATGTATATATACTATGTGTATATATGTGTATATATATACTATGTATATATGTGTATATATATGTATATATATGTATATATGTATGCATATATGTATATATGTGTATATATATGTGTATATATACTATGTATATATACTATATGTATATATATGTATATTTGTCTATGTCAAGTTTATTGTCTATATGTTATTTGTCTATGTCAGATCTAAACATGTCATATCTGGAAATGTATATGTGTGTATGCAAGTATACATATATGTATGTATATTGATATTTTCTGTGTAGGACTAACTCTTTTATCTATGTGGCACATATAGGTGCTTTGGTGAATTCCAGTTGGCATGTAATACTTACATATTTTGTTTTTTTCTGGACTTCCTATGTTTTGATAACATAAATCAGATACTTACGGACTCCTTGAAAACTAAGGCCTAGAAATGAGACTAATGCAACCAAGACAAGAACTTGGCATCTCAGCCAATCTTGTGCTTTTTCCTCTGCTTTATTCCCCGGTGTTCTCAAACACATTTATGCATTCAATGGCATCCTAAAATTAGTCATAGATCCTGGTAAAAGCCAGGTTTGGTCTGATTTATACAAATATGGAAATCATAAGAGTATAAGGCCTTGTGCAATGTATCTTACCCTAAATTCTGCAGAAATTGCGGAGTCAAATGCCTGCAGGGACCAGACAGGTAAAGACACGGGAGAAGGGGACCTGAGTCATGCCACAGAAGCTGGACACTCCTGCTCGCCTCTAGCTGATTGTGGCCATGCGGGAGTCAGAGCCCAGTGTGCTCAGATCTTGGTGGGGGGAAGGTGGTTTCTTGTTTTTGTTTTTTGGCTTTGTTTTTGTTTTTAGGAGAAGCCTGATACTATCTACATAGAAATAATGTCTCTAATATCGGGTTGTTGAAACCAGAGCGATTTTGTGCACTTCCCGATTTGGGCTGGGGAACTGATGGCAGTTTCTCTGCCATGGCATATAAGGAACCAGAGAAAATCATGGTTGATGCTTGTAAACCACGTCAAGGTTCTCACTGACCGAAGGGCCTAGAAGCCATCAGAAGTACTATATGGCTCTGCTGAGAAAACCCTGTCCATGAGACCGGACGTAAGAGACATTTTATCTTTTTGACATAGTCTGTTTGTCCTTCAGCTCATCTTAACAAAGTAGAGTGTGCCTGCCCCGTGCTATAATATTGAAGGAGGACAAATCCAGAAAGAAGGAAATTCTTGAGGGCAGCAGATGATAGAAATGAAGAGCTAGGTAAGGCCTGGGAAAGAGAGCCCGGCTGCAGAATACCTGACAAGAATGAAACTCAAGTACTTTGGCACCATCAGGGGCAAGTAATTTTACTACTACTGAAACAGTGAAGCTTGGTTTTTGAAGCCGCAATTTGTGCCTATCTCAAGAGCTGTGCAGAGCCAACCCTAAACCACATGTACAAAGCGGCCTCTTCCATTTCCAAAACCAGAGACAACGTGTCTCATTCTCTTTGTTCCTCTCATCACCCAATACTTACTGTAGCAAAACGAAATTCTTATACTTCCCAAAGTGCTGGTCCAAGGCACATCCGTTATTCACTTAGTTACTTACACGGGACATCTCATCGCCTGATATAAACGCTGTTTTACTGTGCACAAGTGTGGTAAATAGGTAAATGTAACGCGATGTTAGTATAATCTGCATAGGTTTGGCATTAGAGTAACTTGACGCCATAGAAACTCTTGAAGTTTACCAAATTAGGTGCAATGACTATAAATCCCTATTGAGTGTAGAACGTGGTTTACGTACCCTCTAGACTCACCAACACCTTTGTTTCCATCATCATCAGTGAGAAAGTCAAGCATCTGTAAAGCTATTAGAGACAACATAAGATGCAGCAATGCTGAGGGTTCTGGAAACAACCCCCTACTATTAGGGATCCCACAGATGGTTGCACAACCCCTTTTAATTATCATATCATTGACCCAATATTAGCTTCTTCCGAGGGATGTGTTTTATATTCCAGCCCACCAGCTGGCATGGATATGCTGCTTGAGGATCGCATAAAAGTCTTTACGAAAACGCACACAGCATCTGTCTGGTAGCAGATTTATAGATGGAATACTCCCTGTGGTTCTCTCTCTCTCTCTCTCTTCTTACCAAATAAGGGAAATGAATAAACGCCCAAAACCTGAGCAAATATTAGGATTCAGCAAGGGTTTTATCTTTCTCACTCATTCTCATATCCACAAGTTTAAAATCTTAACCTCTGTTTTCAAAATTGGTTGTCTTCACTCTTGGTAAAGATCATTTACAAAATTCATCAGTAAAAGATGAGCCATTAAAGAGGCACAGTGCAGGGGCGCCTGGCTGGCTCAGTCGTTTAAGCCTCTGACTTCGGCTCAGGTCATGGTCTCACAGCTTGTAGGTTCGAGCCCCGCGTCGGGCTCTGTGCTGACAGGTCAGAGCCCGGAGCCTGCTTCAGATTCTGTGTCTCCCTCTCTCTCTCCCCCTCCCCCCGCTCATGCCCTGTCTCTCCTTCAAAAATAAATAAACGTTAAGAAAAAAAAAAAAAAAAAGGCACAGTGCTTGTTGGCAATGCTGGAAGTTCCATAATGAATTTGCTACTAAGAGGCAACCAGCAAGCAGTGTGCATTGGAAGAACTTAATGTGGCTGTGGTTTGCAGAAAAGGTAGGAAACTCAAAGAACAGAGATATTTATCATTGCTTGCACAATTTAGAGCCTTTTACATGTGATCTTAGCCAAAGGCCAAGAAGTGATACAATTTAGAGCATTTTAAAGAAACTTTCAGCCAAAGTAGTCAGGGCAAAATATCTATGTTAAACACAGCTATACGCTTTCCATTTTTCACACTAGCAAGCTTCCATAATGAAATGTTTTGAATCTCAAATCATTTCCTTTTGATTGCAGTGTAGAAAATTAAATTTTGGTTTGAATGAACCCCATATTATGAGATTGACGTGTGGTTAGAGAAAAATATATCAAGTGCCAAAGTGCATTGTTCCTAAATAAAGATCTTTCAGGTTATTTACTTATTCTGTGTATTAATTCATTACTTTATTAATTCTAGAAAACTGATATTAGAGCAAAGCTCATCTCTCTCATCATATCCTTCATGAGTCACCCTCCCTGGCAGATATATAGGCTAAAGACAGAACATATATTACTTCATCTGATAGCATTAACTCAGCAAAGAGTGCTTTTAACAGAAGTAGGAAGCCAGGGGAGAATCTAGTTCAAGAGGGAATATGTATGTAGGATTTCAGGCCACGCTCACCCATTGAGTCCTTGTGACATGTCCGCAGACAGCACTGTGCTAGATGCTGGTGGCGGTGGGTTGTTAGTAGGGTGAGGTCACTGTCCTCTAGCACCCACGTCGAGAAAATAAGCACAAGTGGACATGTCATTAGCCACTCAAGATAGAATGAGATTAAGCGTCAAATAAGGGATGCCAACGTAAGTCTGGACGAGCTTCTGAGCAGAAGAAGTAGATGAAGGCAACACAGAGACAGGGAGAGAGAAGCGGCTCTCCAGTCAGAGAATCTTGTTCTCACCATTCTTTAATAGCAGTATGGTCTTCAGTCAGTCTCACTGAGTTCCAATTTCCCTGCCGATAAAATAGAGATCAAAATAACTTCTTTACCAGTTGTTTTGATGGTGAAAATAGATAATGCATGGGAAGTGCATGACTGGTGCAGGAGGACCGAGTACTTGGCAGCTATTGCTGTGGTTCTTGTGACCTAGCAGAAGCAGGAGTGGGGCAGCCAGTCCTCATGCGGAAGGTATGCTTTATCAGGAGGGCAGTGAAGGATTTGCTTCGGGCCTGCCATTTAAAGACAGGAATCAGTGAGAAGGCTGGTTTACTAGAAGTTTGTCTAAAAAATAAGCTAGAGTCAGAGTGGAGTCAGATTACAGGGGGCTGCCACTACATATTAGAGTATATCAGAGTCAGATTACAGAGAGCCTTGAATGCCAGGAAGAAAAGTTCAGACTACATTTTATGGGCAGTTGGGAGCCACTGGAAAATTGCTGGATGAAATTGATGTTTTAATGCTCTTATTTTGAAAGATCTGATAACTGGATATGCAACGTGGATTGGAAGTTAAGAGAGTCAAGAGCTGGGGCACTTGGATGGCTCATTCGGTTGAGCATCCGACTTTGTCTCAGGTCACGATCTCGCAGTTCACGAGTTCGAGCCCCGCATCGGACTCTATGCTGACAGCTCATTGCTGGAGGCTGCTTCAGGTTCTGTGTCTCCCTCTCTCTCTGACCCTCCCCCACTTGTGCTCACTGTCTCTCTCTCTCTCTCAAAAATGAATAAACATTAAAAAATTTTTTAGAAAGAAAGAGGCAAGAGGTAAGGGTGAGGCAGAGAGAGAGAGAATGAATATTTATTAAACACCTATTGTATATGTTTTAGACCATGGCCTGAAAGCCAATCTCTGATTCCAAATGGATTCTCCACTAAGGAAGAATCAGGCAATTTCTCTTCCTCTGTAACGAAATGGAAAGTGAAAACATAGAGGGGCTTTTGAGAATTCTGAGGGGAGTAGACTAGAGCAACCAAACTTCCATCTTTAGTGGAATCAGAGAGAACCGTGGTGCTGGAAGAAGGAAATTGCAGAATGCAAATTGTTTGAAGGAATACTTTGGACAGTATTAAAATAATATAAATATATGGGTTTTTTTCTTATAACAACTGAGCATTTTCTATGTTCTCTCCCCCTATCCTTTGGTACTTAGAGTAAAAATCATAATGGAGAAGATTCAGAGGCTTCAGATGTAAGGCATGATTGCCACATAAAACTCTCCATTCAAATCCATAGTCATTAAAACCAAACTGTAATAAAACGGAAGCTATTTAGGACACGCTCTTCTGTGAACATTTGAACATCTGTAAGGAAATATAGAGGAGCCAAATTATCAACCTGAAAATTGTGTCCAAAAAAAAATCCAATTGCCTTTACAGTTGAGGGTGAGCCAAGGAAAAGTGACTTCATTTTGGCAGATTCCCTGGTCTATGGAATCCTCTTCTGACTCATGAAAAGATTGACCGGCTCTAGAGTTGGGGGCACAGGAGAGGGTGGTGAAGGGGATATGGAGCACCCACAACTATATCGTTAGAGTTCTCTTACTGGATTCCAGTTAATCCCAATAAATAGCTTGGCAAATCAGAAAGCAGGAATTTTTCTAGATTTGTATTCATTCTTCTTTTCAGAAGTATCTCTTCAACATGCTGTTCTGGTTAAGAAAAATTCTGGGAACCGTGTGACTCTTGAAGAGCCAGTTTGTGCTTCCAATTAACATTTCCAAAAAATGTTACACCTAAAGCCTAACATTGGCCAACACTCTTAAAAATTTCATAGTACCGCCATTTTATTTTCACTGAATGCAATCTTAATAAAAACTTCCATATTCTGCTTCCACGGAAGTGGAATGTTCCAAGAAAATACCCAAGGTCCCACGGTTTGGTTGAACTGTGACATTATGTTCATTGTTGGATTGTTCTGATGTTTATCATAGATTTTCTTGCCTCGCTTGGCCAGGGTGAGTTCTCTGGCCTGTAACAGATAGATGTGGTTTTGAAGCGATTAGACATTTTTCTGTGAAGAGACAATTTTATAACTGAGAGAACGTTAAGTGTTTACAAAGCCCTCAAGTTCGGACACTGTAAAAAGCTTTGACTTTACATGCATTAGCGCTTATAGGATGTGTCTTGTGTTGGTTTGCCTTTTTCATTTGGTTACATAAAATGTGCTTTTCAACCTGGCAGGCAATTGCTGATTGGCAACACAGATGCTGGCTCAAAGGGAAATAAATGGCCAATCTTACCTTCTGATCGGACTCTAAACTCAGAATAGAGCTGCCTCTATAAGTAAAAAAATCACTTAAATTCTGTGCTCTTATGGGAAAATAACATGAATATCTTTAGCTCAGGACATCAGATTTTATATCTTTATGATTTTGTATTACGAAAAAAAAATCTGTTTAAAAACTCCATAAATTATTATGGTATGGAAATCATAGGAAATGAAAGTCCTTTATCATTCTCTTGCATTCTCAAATATCTTTCTCTGACTGTTTTGGGGAGTATTTCTCTGCATTTTTTTTCTAGAGTTACTAATGCATATGCATATATTCATTAAAATGGATTGGATTCACCATACGGCTATACTTCTACAACTTATTTTTCTCTCACACATGTTTTCTCGCTAGTATGTACAAACCTACCTTATTCTTTTTTGATATAAATGTTTTAGTGGGCCACTTTATGAAGTGGACCATAATTTATTTGAATAATCCTCTGTTGATGACATTTACATGAGACGTTCTTCGTTTACTTTTTAATTCACATACAGGAAAGTTCACTGTTTTTGGCGTAAAGCTCTATGAGTTTTGATGAATGAGTACAGTCACGTAACTACCACGACAATGTAAATGCAGCATGTGCATCAATCTAGCACTTTCCCTGTACTTTCCTTTTGTGGTCAAGCCTTTCCCTCCTCACCCACCATCCCCCTCCCACCAGCCCCTGGCAATCACTGATCTATTTTCTGTTTCTATAATCTCACTACCTCTAGAATATCATACAAATGGAATCATGCAGGATGTAGCCTTTTGAATATGGCTTCTTGCACTTAGCATAACGTGTCTTATATCTATCACTGTCACTATGTGTACCTACCTGTAGTTCACTTATTTTCATTGCTGAATATATTGTCTTCTTTTGTGTAGAGGTGCCAGTTTCTTTATCCATTCACCAGCTGAAAGACATTTGGGTTGTTTCTAGTTTGTGAAATTATGAATAAAGCCACTATAAATATTCATGTGTAGGTTTTGGTGTTAATGTAAGCTTTAATTTCATTTGGATAAATGCTCAGGACTGAGATTACTGGGTCACGTGATAAGTGTATGTTTACCTTTATAAGAAACTGCCAGATTGTTTCCAAAGTACCTGGACCACTTTGCATTCCCACCAGCAGTATGTGAGCATTCTAGTTTTGTGTGTCCTCACGAGCACTTTGAATTGTCAGGTTTTTGTTTTGTTTTGTGAACCATTCTGATAGGTGTATAATAGTGTCTCTTTCTGGTTTGAATTTGCATTTCCCTAGTGGCTAATGATATTGGGTAACTTTTCATGTATTTATTTGCCATTCATGTATCCTCTTAGGTAAAATGTTCAAATCTTTTCCCATTTTCTCATTGGATTGGTTTTTTATTTTTTATTTTTATTTGTACTTTTCTTAAATGTTTATTTATTGTTGAGACAGACAGAATGTGAGCTGGGGAGGGGCAGAGAGAGAGGGAGACACAGAATCAGAAGCAGGCTCCAGGCTCCAAGCTGTCAGCACAGAGCCCCATGCGGGGCTCGAACTCATAAACTGTGAGATCATGACCTGAGCCGAAGTCAGACGCTTAACCGACCGAGCCACCCAGGCACCTGATTGTTTTTTTATTCTTGAGTTTTAAGCATACTTTGTATTTTCTGGATACAAGTTCTTTATCAGATTTTGTTTTGCAAATATTTCTCCCAGATTGTATTTGTCTTTCAGACTGTATCTTTTTACAGATCAGAAGCTTTGTATTTTGATGATGCGCAATTTATCTCTTTTGAAGATTATGATTTTGTTGTCATATCTGAATCTTTGCCTAACCTAAGACCTCAACAATTTTCTCCTGTTTTCTTCTAAAAGTTTTATAGTTTTATCTCTTACATGCAGATCTTTGATCCATGTAGAGTTACTTTTCATATAAGATGCAAGGTATTGCAGTTCATCTTTTTACTTAAGAATGTCCAATAGTTTCAGCATCATTCACTGAAAGATTATCCTTTGTCCATTGAACCGCTTGCCCATTTACCAAAATCAATTGATCGCATGTATGTGGTTATATTTTTAGACACTTTATTCTCTTCCCAAGTTATGAATTTTAAAGGTCTGTCATATTGCTGCTAAATCCACCCCACGAAATGAAGCTACCAAATCCCATTTAAACTATGCATTTGTTTGTAGCCTAATGAAGTCAAAGTGAACACATTTCATAGTTAAATTCAGGTCATTAAACACTTGCCTTGTTTATGGCAGAATTGGGAGAACAAAGTTAATGAGAAATAATGTGTGCAGCCTTTGGTTTAAATAGTTTAGTAGTGTTTTTCCAATGATGAAGATTGGTGTTAAACTTCTCCAGATTCTTCCTAATAGGGAGTGTGTAAAATTCCAAAAATGATTCCCCCTTACATTCAAACACACACATGCACACACACATACACATCATGCGTCAGAACGAAAATTTTATAGCTTGAAAACGTTTGATAGTTGTGTAAACTCAAAATAATAGACTCTTTTTATTACTAAAAGCTTGACTTTCTTCCTGTATTGGGACAGAGTATTAGAAACTGCCTTGTTTGTTTGTTGTTCGTTTGTTTCAACCAACAGGATCCTGAAGCAAGGTATAAAATACACATAACATGTCTTTATCAATGAAATGGTTCAGAAAACACCCCCCGTCCCATCTGTCTCTCCTCTCCAGATTGTTAGCTTACTATATGCTAGCCTACCTAACCCTCAAAAGCCCTGAGGATATTTCATCAAGTAAGTGAACCAACGCTGTGGTAGAGAAATTAAAAAAAAAACAAAAAACTAGCAAACCTGAAAAGAGCCAGTCAGGCATTCCCCATATATTAACCCATAAAATGCTTGACCAGGGAAAACTTAGAACCCTGGGGAAGACCTTTCTTCCTTTTCCTTCTTTTTCCCTTCCTGTATCCTTCCCTCCCTTTTTTTTTCTTTCATCCATATCGAATAGGTGACATTGAGCCATGTCAAGAAGGAATATGACAATTTCCCTCTGATAATTTAATTGCACAGAGAATATGTATCTGTAGAGCATAGAGTATGATTCACAAAGAATTCTACAGAACCAAGTTTCACCATGACACATTGATATTTTTTTTTACCAGTAAAATAAGATAGTGGCAGTCTTTGTCTAATTAGCCCCCCCAAAAGGAAGTTAATATATAAAATTTTCTCTCATATATTTGTTACAACTTTAATGCTTGCTACCATTAGTCTATCTTAGAAAAACTGCAATCTGGATTAGCACAAAAATATACTTAGTTTTCACTAAATATACATATAATAATTATTCGTACTCTTCTACAAATCACCCCCAGATTCCAGGTAAAGAATTTAAAGAACTATCAGGGTGCCTGAGTAGCTCTGTCGGTTAAACGTCAGACTTCGGCTCAGGTCATGATCTCACGGTTTGTGGGTTTGAGCCCCGTGTCGCATTCTGTGCTGACACCTCAGAGCCTGGAGTGTGCTTCGAACTCTGTGTCTCCCTCCCTCTCTCTGCTCCTCCCCTCCTTGCTCTCTCCCTCTCTCTCTCTCTCTCTCTCTCTCTCAAAAATAAAGTGATGAAGCCCAAGAATGCATGGAATCATAGACATTGGGGGCTGGGAGGGAATCTACCCAGGCGTGTCAGGACACCAACACTGGGCAGCCTCACCCATTTTACTGAGGTCACTGCCAGGACACTTCACAGCTGGACCAGTCCTTTCCCTTAAGTAACCGCATAAAGAGTACGCCAGACCATCTTAAAGGAGAATGTGGGCCTGAGTGATGGAGCAGGCCCCAAGAAGGAGCAGACAGAGGCAGCTTGGAAGTGGGGAAGCTGGGTAGGCTGGTGATGTGTTTGCAGAGCTCTTGAGTTTGGAGCACTCCAGGCCAACAAGTGCCCGGTTTTGGATGAGACTGGCCCCGATTAGAGACTGGCCCTCTCAATGCTGCTCTGGTCAACAGGGACTTAAGAGCCTCTATTATGTTGGCTTACATCGATTCTGTCAGGTCATTAGAGCCACAGTTAATAATACACTGCTGTTTCAAAAGAGTGAAGTGTGTACGTCTCATTTGGTCAGAGAAGTCACAACTTCACACTCTTACTAGCAGGAAAAGTCTGGAAGAGTTTAGTAACCATTTTCAACTTTGGAATTTGTCCTTCTCCATTCCTGGCTTTTTTTTTTTTTTCTTTTTAAATGGGTTACATTAGAAAGTTTGCATTTCATTAGGTTTCTTCTGTTACCATGGACCCCACCCTCTTCCAGTGACCCTGAAGAAGCGATTGTCACTATGCTGGTTGCCTGGAAGTTATGGCGTGGGTCAGACAACAAAAAGGATCTGGCTAAAAATTAGAAGTGAGGAAACAGCAATATAATGGTAAGCCAGTAACGATTTGTAGGCTTCTCAGTATAAATTCATCCTTGTATCCACAACCAGCAGGAGATTAATTCAGCCCTGGAGATGCCCTGATGTCCTTATTTCCCATTTAGTGTATCACTGCAAAACTGGTCTTGTGGCTTGGTCATGGTGCTGTAGAAGGACTGGTCAGGGAACTCAGAGATGGCATTTTTAGCTCCTGGCAAGTCCTCTGTTTCTCCATCGGTGTCTATTGAATGTCGATCGTGTGCCACGTATCGTGTGAGAGGTTGGGAACATGGTGTTAGTTCCTGCCCTAGTGGAGCTTCAGTTACACTCAAATTAGCAGCGAGCTTTGGGCAAGTTTCCCCTTCTGTAAATGAAGAACCAGGACTGGATGTTCTCAGAAGGTCCTTTACAACTAGAATGTTCTATCCCTGAAAGCAGAGCATTCCCAGTATCTCTAGGTGAACTGACCTGCAACTTAAGCAGCAGGGAAATTGAACTCGTAGTGTAAGAATTTAACACAAAGATGTGGGGGGAGAGTAATTTTGTTTTAGTGGTGATAGCTTACTTTCTGGGAAGATTTTATAGAATTATCCTGAGAAAAAGAAAGAAGAAAACGATAAATCTTTGTGGTTTTATCATCCTTGTTAATTCAAGTAGATGTTGAGCACATAATTCAGTCTAAGTAAAAAGAATTTCTTGAAATATTTCATATATGGAATTGTCTTTGTGCCAATCAAATCCATTTACACTTATATTTAACAAAAGTTAGATTTTGACAAACTGCTATTTAAAAATTAGATCTATGAACCCAATAATACTACTCCAATTAACAGATTTGGTGTCTCCTATGGAAAAGCAGGCCACATGGGCCAACAGAGGTGAATGAGAAGGCACAGTCCTTGTTTTCAAAGAGCTCACAGTGTGGTAGTTTCTCCTGCATGAACTGAGTAGCTTTTTTAAATTCTTTATATATATATATATATATATATATATACATACATACACACACACACACACACATACACACACACACACACACATACATACACTCAAATCTTTAGCATTTATAATGGAAATATGATGACCTTGGCCATATCAGTAGGGGTATGGGAGGTGTGATACCGAAATAGAACATGCCAGGAAAGCTTTGGAAGTGAAAACTTTGACTAAATCATTGGAGATTGGAAGAAGCTGTCTCCCTCCTGGAAGGGTGAACTCTACATTGTACTTCCTAGGGATTTTCTGTCAGCGGCAGAGAGAACATTCAGTTTTCTTTGATATATTTCTTGGTTTGGAAGTATCAGTGCCGTTTGGCATCAATTAAATGAAAAAATGTTTTTTTGTGGACTAGCAGAAATGTTAACTTTAGTGTTGATTTTCTAATTCTGGTTTAAAATAGATACCCCATCTGTGTTTCATCCAGGACAACTTGGAAATAAAGATATTTTTAAGTGTATAAATGTGATTTGAGAATTTGAAAAACTTAGTGTGGTGTTTATATGAGCAAGTATAGATTTCTTTTTCAGAGGTGGCCACCCAGAAGGGCTAAGCCACCTTCCCCTCTATTCTCCCCCTTCTCCTTTTCATTCCATTCCTCTGATTCCTAACGACAATCATAGAAGCTTCCAGCAGAGCAAATGCAGCAGGGCTGTGGAGATGCTCGCGGGATAAATCAATCACAGGTGCCCTGCTCAGCCATGAAGAGATAAGGTACACAGCATAACCAGTGGGTCCAGTATACCAGATACAGAGTCTAAGCAGATATTCTGAGAGGAGGGAAAAAACCCACAATTTTAGAAGCTGTATTAATGCCTCAGTTACCGAGGACTGCCATCTTCAAACTGCTTGGGCTTGGGATAATGTGGGCCACTGTGTGATTGTTCAAGTGGTGACAGGACAGAGGCAAAGGGAAAGTGGAACTCTTCTGTGGTAACATAATTCCGTAGGTCAACTAAGAACCGTACTTGGAGTGACTGAAGGAAAAGGAAATGGCTATAGGCATTTTAAATAAGCTTTTAATGAAAATACTATTGGTGATTGCTGGGGGGGAAATGGAATATTATATTTTTATAATAAAATTTATAAAATTTTCACAGGAAGTAGTGGTCCCAGTTTGGCATTAGATAGCCACTCTTCAAAACAGGCCAAACTAAGAGTTTATAAAGAACCAATGGTGTCCTAGCCTACCATTTATTCATTCAACCTTTTATTCACCAACTATTTATTAATTGGCGATTTTATGTCACTTTTCCTCAACCTTCCCCACCACCCCCCCCCCCGCATCTTTTTCTTCAATATATTCCTCCAAGTCAATCTTGCCATTTTTTAAACAGGGCTTTAAATCTTGTTACCCCATTGCCTGGAACATGTTAGGTAAAAAGCCTTTGGTTTTCAATGTTTGTTAGCCTCTTTGAATTGAATAAGAAAAGAATTGAGGCAGCTATCACCACTCTGGAGAACTCTTTTGGCGCCAAAATTTAGCCCAGAATCCTTCATGTTGGGGAGGTTAATTAATCTTCAAGTCTTCATGTTTCCTTATGAAGGCTAAGACCTGCCATTATGGCTTTAGAAACACCGCTGCAAGTATTTAATGAAAGCAGACATCTTGAAAGCAGGATTCCATTGGTTGGTTGTTTCCACATGCACAAGAACAATGCTGTTTGCTGACTGTGGCATTTATGTTCCAACTTGGCCTCAGATTCATTGGAAGGAGAACTCTAGAACTCGGACGTGTCATCAGCAGGGCTTCCCCACCCCCCCACCCCCCCCACCCCCGCCCACCACCTGCAGTCTCCCACCTGAACAGAGAGATGTTTGCAATGTTGGGGATGAAGTTTTCCCTTGAGTGACTAACTTCACGTGGTAAGGGTGTGCCATGGCCAGGGGTGACGGAGCGCACACACTACAGGTTCACACTCATCAGGTTTCACTCCACACTGGCAGTTGGAGTAGCATCTATGAACATTATGCTGAAAGAGATCCAAAGTGGTTTCAGAGAAACATGCTACAAAAGCAGTGGTAATGCCAGGGCAAAAAGAAAATAAGAGTGGAAAATAAAATGAAGCTAAAGGTAAGATAATCATTGCTATAAACTCTAAAAGAAAAGCCACAAGGTCCTGTATAGTTGATATTGGTCTACGTTTGGCACAGAGCTTCCTAACAGACAAAGAAACACGAGAACTAAGACGAGTTAGAATTTGGAAGAGGGGACTGATGTCATAGCATTCTGCCCACCCAGACTCCACCTTCTCAGAAAGGGCTACGCCTCCTAGATTCCTGGAACATCCTGTAGCCACACTGTTATTTTCAGGGCCAGGTTCACATGGGTCTGTAATTCCTTTTCCCAGAGTATGCTTTCGTAAACTAGGGTCCTGATGGTCCCAATGTACTGTAAGAGTCGGGAGTTCGTTGAACTGGAGCCGTAGCTGCAGTTTTCCACTCATCTCAGCAATTCTCATCTTTTGGTGAGCAAATTCAAATCAGAAAGAAGGAATGGGAAGTAGGGAAGTGAACTAGTCGTTTGAAATGAAGTGTAGTGTCACCAGAAAGGATTTTTCCTCTCTGGAGTCTAATTCCACTTCTAGATCCATGTACCCATGGATCTAAATATTTGTTGGGCTCTCTATGCACAAAGGTCTCAAGAAGACACAGCTACCCACGTGCACCATAAATTAAATCCGTTGCCTATGATGTACTACAGAAGTTTCATGCATCTTTCTTTCCCCTTTTGGGTAGTTTTCAAAAGGCACTGCTTAATCTGCAGATTTACCTGGCCCCATTTTTTATCACTTACACAATAAATAATTCTTGCCCTCCAACTTTGTGCCAGGCACTATGCCAGGCACTGGGGATAAAGCAGTGAGTAAAAATGTCAGAGTCTCTAGACACATACAGTTTCTAATTATTATTTTGCTGTTGTTACTTAATGTTAAGAAGAAAAACTTTACTCTTGCATTTTTTCTAGCTGACCCATCAGTCTCTTAAGTATTGTCTCATTTCTATTTTGATCTCTAAATTACCCTGTGAGGTAGTTTGGCAGGAATTAATCCCCCCTTTAGAGATCAGGAAAAAGTTTAAACTTGCCAAAGTCATACAGAACTGGGATTCAAAACCAGGTCTCCCAGCTCTGATGCCTAACCTTTCTTGAATACACCATTCTCTCGATTAGGTATTTTCACTTAATTTTCTGACCTCCAGTTTGCTAGATGGAAAAAAAGATACACAGTTCTCTGTGACACTATAAATATAGACATATACGTTTCTCAGAAAACCAAGCAAGTCAGGAGAAATAATCAGAACACAGGGTTTCGTGGATTTGTTGGCTGCTTTAATGTCAGCCTCCAATAGCCTCGGAGGCACTGTTTGCATTGGGTCAGGCACATTTTCAGGGCTACCTTACGGGTAGAGAAGACAGAAAGATAACTGTGTTCTTATTCCTTGTCACTATCAATTTTAAGAACTCAGGCCCCAGTAAAAGAAAATAACATTTTTCATTGTCTGTTCCTTTTTGTATGCGCCTCTCAGTAGTTAACTTGCTTTCGACATCTTTTTGCTGTGCAACCTCCTTTCCCAACCTACCGGAGATCGTATCCTTCCTTCCCCCAAACTGAAAGAATAAGAAACTATGGTAGAATTTCCGACAACACCACAAATCACTTGATGACAGCGTCCCCAGTGGCGTTAACCATCATGCTTTATGATACATGGACCTACGGCCCCTCCTCGTTTTTCACATTGGGATGCTGGCATCCAGTCACCGGATTAGAATTGGCCGGTAATGGTTTCCATCTGCTCGCCTGGCATCGATGTCACCTGGGCTCTGTCTGACGGTCTCTAGGGCCAAGGCTAGAGACACTACAGAAGAACAACTACCTTACTCATCTGTTGGCACTGTTTATGTGAACAAAACAAGATTTTCCTGAAGTATATAAAAGAAATTTGCTGGAAAGGAAAAACCTAGTCAAAAAGGCCTGAAACGCTTTTCCCCACCATCTCTCTTCCTTCCTCTCCCCAGCATCTTCACATTCTGACGGATCTCCAATGTTGCCTTCTCTGATGACCTTTTCCCAACACCCTCACTCTCCGCCTGCCCCTGGAGAACTTATTTCATCCTGCATTATATTGCCATTATTTATTTGTATTTCTGTCTCTCCCACCCGACTGCAAACTCTTCAAAGGAGAACAGGCACTACTGTATCTTTTAAAGCCCATCATACCATACAGCGTGTTTCCATTCAGGGGATGATTTGCAAGTTTAGAAAAAAATCAGTAATCTCTGTTAGTTTTAAACTAAATCTATAGGAATAAAATATGGCGAAAGTTGCCATTCTAAATAATGAATTAGTTAAAACCCTTTTCCCTTTTATAAAAAGTTAGGAAGAGGAAGTGTGGTATTAGGGTTTTAAGATCTCCGTTTAAAGACAATTGTTAAAAACAACTGAGAGTTGTTATTGTAGAAAACCAACAGGACATTTGAAAGCATTTGACGTACTTTAAAAGTGACCTTACACATTTGACAGGTCTATCATCAATTAAATGGCCCAATAAGTTATGCTTATGGCTCTAAAATGGGTTTCTGCTTTAATTAGAAAACATTATGCATAATATGAAAACATTATGAGGGTTTCATCATCTAAGTGAAACATAGGTTAGTCTTGGTAGAAATTATTTCTAAGAGAATAAAGCGCTTTTTAAGTGTATCATGTTCACGCAGAGTTTGAGTTTAGGGAAAGACGATGATGGGGCTGCAAGAGAAATTCTGGAAGGAAGAATGTCTGGGACACAATTTCAACTCAAACGAAAGCCAGACCATCTACCCTGGCCTTAGGACCCTCCACACCAACTTTTCATCAAAAGGCCAAGACAAGTATCCGTGATTGGTTCTCTGAATAGTGACCTAGACACCCAGGCTCCATGTTCTTCAATGCCTGGTTACTATGGTCACATCTGGAGGTCTCTGTGGGCAAGGCATGGCAGTGGTACACATCACTTGTGCCCAGGAAGGAAAGGAAAGTACTCTGGGGAACAGCTATCTTCCTCTGAGATCTGAATTTATCTCTGTAGGAACCTAGACCCTAGCACAGAAGAGTGGCAGGGAACTGGAGCTATTTGCACGGGAATTCCTAGGACTTGGTGACTGACTGGATAGGGAACTATAAAAGCACGAATAGTCCTGACTGTTGCCTCACTTCTCCCTGTGTCTGCCCTTTGTGTCTTTAGGCTCTCTGAAAATTATTTCTGAAAAGTAACTGGACAGAGTTCTGAATAGTTTGTCTGTTATTTAGTTCTGCATGAGTGACCCGTGAATTCGCAAGATGTGTAAATTGGCTTTTTACACCTACTCTAGACCATAGGAATGTTTAGCGGAACCGTAGTCTGAGTTGAAAGAGAGTATTTCATGTAATTAATGTGAATCAACGTTAGCAAGGATAGTACTGTTACAAATGCATTAAAGGCCTTTACAGTGAAGGAAAGTCATGAAATGGCATGCTAATTTAGTGTGTGGGCACCAGAAAAACTATTATCTATTCAAAAATAGTTGTGAAAGAAAAGAATCAGCCAAGACAAGCTGGTTGCTAATGGTTTTGGCGTGGGAGGGAGAACGGCATTGCAATTCTTGGCTCTGAGGTAGGGTCAGGAAGGTCAGTAGCCCAGGGTTGACCTTTGTGTTTGGAATCTTTCATATTGACTCACCAGACTCTTGTAATTTAGTAAGGCAAATAGCAGAAATGTAGACGGCGGTCTCTCGCCTGAACTTTAAACCTCCCCGGTCGCTAGTCCTTTATGATAATAATTAGCATTGCTTGCGATCCAAAGCAGGGTAGCCACGTTAAGACCTACTGTATTAATCTAAATTAAATCAAGGAGTGACCACCAGAGAACCCGCCAGGAAGATGGGGGTGGGCAGCTGAGCAACAGAGCTGCATAAACTTGTATTTGGTTTCTTTGGAAGTTTGTTTGGAGGTGAGTTTTTACAAGAGTGATACGTCTGAGAGAATGAGAATTTCAGCCACGGAGATACGATCACAAGCTTATCAAGTGCGGGGGTTTCTCCACCCCCTTTAAATCCAAGCAGGCTTTGTACTCCTTATGTCTTCTCCTGATGATGTCACTTGATAGTCCAGTGGTATTTTTCTTAAAATTAAGACATATCTGTTTATGGTAGTACACTATGAAGCCAAAAATTTTGAATCAACTTTAAGCCCATCACCGGAGATAATCGCTGTAAATATTTTGGTAGGTTTCTCTCAATTCATAGGCATGTGTATATATAAATATATGTATACCTACCTATACAAATAAAACTTAAATGCAAATTAACCTTGATATCAGGAGTTCTCATCAAGTTAGTCTCAAAAATTTCCCTTTAATAGTTGCATTATATTTTAAGAGCTACTATTATTTAAGCATTTCCTATTTTTGGACGTTTCAGTTGTTTCCAGATTTTGAACACATCCTTCTGCATAAATCTTTGTCCTTATCTTTAATTACTTCCTTAGGATAAAGTCATAGAAATGGAATTACTAGGTCAAAGGCCACAATTCTTTTTAAGACTCCCGATGAGTATGAGTCACACTGCACCCCAGGAAATTTGCTGCAGTTTATTCCTATCATCTGGGTGTCAGAGAGCCTGTGTGACTGCAGTCATCTCAGCATTGAGTATTATTCTTGCCTCAGCAAGCGAGGGTTGGAACATTGCACTGGACTATCGCGTCTGTAGCTTTATTGGCTGTTCTCCTTAACAACTGGCCATCTTGAGAACATAGTGCAAGAGGTTGGTTGTAACAACCAAGACTTATTGTGGCTGCCCTTAGTCTAAAGGCTAGTAAGAATGGACACAGACAACCTGAGGCGTGTCCAGCATGAGCACACACATTACATAGTTCTTAATGAGCAAAGTCAGGCAGGTATGGGTTTTGTGATATTTATGTGTCCTAAGCATCCTTTGGGAGGGCTGTGTTTGGTCTACAGAGTCAGTGTGCTGGGACTCTTCCCCAGAAATGTCTGTCTAGCAATGAAGGAACTTATAAGCATGAAACCTGCACATCATGGGCCCAGTGGAGTTTTCCTGCTGACAAAGAATTGATTGACTGAATATAAATCCCTCTGACTTGAGTGATTCTGTCTACTCAGGATGAATTGGGGAGAAATCACCAGAAGGAAATTGGCCTCTGAAGTGTGAGAACATTGGATTATTGCCGTCAGGAGCAATGCTTGTCAGGAGCATTGCAATTTTGCCTTATTTTGCAACTCATGTTATTTGGAGCAGTGTTGGAGTACTGTAAGATTTAGGTCTAACTTTCTGTAGGTGTACATGATCTACGTGTATCCTTTTCCATTTCAGAAATCTACGAACAATAGATTTATAATAGTTGATTTAAGTTTTTAAGGCTTGGTTTATTCTGTAACGATATCAAAATTTCACCAGTTTTTAAATGCTTAACAGTGTCATATAAATCAATTAAATCATTCAACGAATGTGAGTGGCTGGGGCTATCACCCTTCCTGGGCTTAGGACAATGAATGTAGCCAGCAAATCTCTGCCACCATAGAGCTTACATTCTGGTGTGGGAAGTCCATAAACACAGAGTATGTCACATGCTGATTATAGCTTTGGAGAAAAATAGAGCAGGGAAAGTGGGCAGGGAGGGCACTGAGTGGGATATATGGGTATGCCATTTTAAATGGGATGGCCAGGAGAGGCCTCCCTGAAAAGGAGATGTTTGAGCAGACCAAAAGACAGCAAGGCAGTGAGCCTTTTTGATATTTAGGGGAAGGACTTGCCAGGTAGGAGAAACAACAGATGTAAAGGTCCTGAAGCCGTTGCTTGCTTGGTCTATTCCAGGCACCACAGTCAGAGGGTTGGGAATGAGCAAGTGGGGGCAGGAGGAGAGACGGCCGAGTGCAGAGCAAGGACCTGGTCAGCCTTCATAGAGACTTTGGCTTTGGCTCTGCGTGAGAACAGGGTCTCAGGGGTTTTGAGTAGAGAAGGCATATGATTTGCTTTCCGTTTTTGCCAACAGCAGAGGTGGCTTATTCACCAAAGCAGGAGGGAAGCCAGAGTATTGTGGGCACAGGTGCAGAGCCTGTAAGGTGGGAGGTGGGAACTGGTGGAGGGCCTCCCTGATGGTTTCTGGTTCCCAGTGAAGGAGGAAGTCAGGCCGCCCGCCAGCAGCAAGGTTGAGGGAGGAAGCCCTGGAGGCTTGAGGAAAGGAGAGGGTTTGAGGCTACAGGTCTGGAAGGATGGGAGACTGAATGGAGAAATGTGGGAGGAGTAAGAATTGATATGGCCATGAGCACGATGATGATTAATAACTTGAGTAAAGGACCAGCTGTATCAATTATTTCTTGAAATCGTTTTCAAATTTTCCTCTAGCCAGTCGCCTCTCCAGCCTTCACCCTGTAGCCTTGGCCGATTCTCTTTGCCAGTCATGGTACATTACAACTCTTAAGAGTCTGATTATGAGAACTAAAATCCTGGACTGATAGAGCTGGAAAGGGCCTCAGAAGTCATGTGGTCCAACCCCTTCATTTTACAGAAAATCCACCAGTGAAATAAAGCGACCTGCCAAGGGCACAGGACTCATGCGTTGTGAAGCTGACCTCAGATCCTGTCTCCTGATTCCTAATCCAGGGCTTTTCATATTATGACAAATTGCTCTTTATTTTTTCCACCAAATTAGTTATTTATTTTGAGAGAGACAGAACGCAAGTGGGGGGGAGGGGGAAGAGAGAGGGAGAGAGAGAGAGAGAGACAGAGAGAGAGAATATCTCAAGCAGGCTCCACACTACCAGCGCAGAGCCCAACCCGGGGCTCAGACCCACAAACCACACGATCATGACCTGAGCCAAAATCAAGTCAGACACTTAACTGACTGAGCTACCCAGGTGCCCCCCCCCCCGAAATTAATTTTAAAAGAACTTAATCTTACTATTGTTGAGTATTTTAAAGTCCTTATTATGATGGTCTGTAACTGGTTTAACTTTAAAAAATACAAGAAAGGGCAAATACTTTTTACAAATTGGATCGAGGTTTGTACAACCCATATATCACTTACTATTTTATCTTCATGTTTAGTATAGATGTAAACAGCATCATCATCATCCTCAGGAATTTGGGCGAGTTGCTTTGCTATTTTGCACAGCATGTTTTTATTCATCCTCTCTCTCCTGGTCTTTTTTACATGTGATTGAAATGTTTTCCACATTTGCTTCCAGCGGGTGAAGTGTGGTCCATGTGGTACCATTGCATAACCACCCGTACCCCTGGATAATTGCCCTCCTTATTTTTAGGAAGCAGAAAATAGCCTATTGTGTTATAATTAGTCAATGGTGCCCACCCAAACTTGAATATTATGCAAGAACTTTTGCTTCTTTTCTCTTTTAGGAGAGAATGGGGACGGATGCGGGAGGGAGGATAAGATTTTGATCATTTTTTAATGTCCTGAAATACCATCTTGGGAAAGATGTGCGGTTTTCAGGTTCCCTAAGATACTTTAAAAAAAAAAAATCCACACCAACCCAATTTAAAACTAAATGTTTCAGAAAGTAACAAGTATGTGTTTTTGTTCAACCATCTTCTAATTAGAACCTCTTACTCATTTCCAACACAATTCACTTATGTTGTCTAGTTCAAAGAAAATTTAGTAAACGCACTCATGGCTAAAGACCCCAGGAGTTTTAGCTAGATTAAAATCCTGTGGAGTTTTGAAAATCTACATAAAGATTGGAATATTTCTTAAGGATGCATATTATAACAGTATACGGTTTGTCCAATATTTCTTAACCTCTTAACCCCTAAGAAATGAAAATGTTAGCTCAGGACAGATAGGATTTTCTTGCTCTCTGCTCCTGTATGATCCAGAATGGTAACCACAAAGCTAAATTTGTGACATTAAATTGATTTCCATGACAACTGACTGGAATATCACAGATACTGGATTATTGACTGATTCAGGATGGAAGTTAAGGAAGATTCCTGTTCGAACAGGATCATCCAAAACCAGCAGCAAAGAGAATATCAGAACTGCTTCCATGCTCCCAGCCGTGTGTCCTTTTCAAAAATGTTCTCATTATCCTGGGAGCTTTGTTTTCTTTTACGAGGGTTGTTGTTGTCGTTGTTATTGTTGAATGTTTTAATTTTGTCTGTTATTTATTTATTCCCTTACTCCCCCAGAGGTGATCGGGTGGAAAAATGGTTATTTTTAGTAATAGAAGCCCCCTCTCTTAAGAAGCAGTCTCTGCCTTCATTTAATTTTTCCTGCGTAAATAAGATTTATTTTGGCCCCGCAGTCAAACACATCTGTACTTTGTGCAGGACACATCTGCCTTTCTACAAGAGCGGCTGGTCCCCCTGGTGTTAGATAAGCCCCCGTTGCTCTCTAAAAACCCCTCACGGGGAAGAGAAGGGAATGTTGAGTGGGAAAGAAAAGCCCCCTCATTCTTTAGCCCAGAGTGCCTCTTTGTGGCCTGAACAAGTTATTACAGCAGGAAGATGAAAGAATCCAAACTCTTTACCACTTTGCTCTTCATTTCCCCACCTCCCCCAAACTTAATACGTTTTTAAAGGCAGATGTACTTTGATGAGAATATTATTTGATGAAGTCGTCTGAATACAAAGCTTCTGAGATCACACGGCGCTGCGTTACCACCTCGGAAGATAAGCCAGCGTGAGCGCTCTGACTCGAGTTATTTTGCTAATAGTGATGGAAAACATGTGCTGGTCAGTTTGCAAAGTCTTATCTGAACTTCCTGCTGATTGACAACACTCACTGGAGAGACCTAGCTTCTCCTGGGAAGCCCGCCCTCACTCTCATGCTGCTTCCTGCAAAGGCTGGGTTAGTTGCAGTCTTTTAAAACTTACTTCTCTTTATCCTTTACCAGGTTGTAAATTCCTTCAAGGTAGAGCTGTTATTCCTCACCTATGTATTCCCAGGGCATAGTGCAGTGCCAGGCACATAGTAGGTCTGCAATAAACCCTGCATGAATGATAGGTGTTTAAGGACTAACTGTAGTGGATCAGAGCCATAAAATCCATAATCTTGGTCTGTGTCCTGACCATCTGAGTATACGGTTAGTCTTTATTACTGGGTTTTTCCGTACTTACGCTTTGAAAACTGCCTTAAACATAGTGAGTTTTGCTTAATGAAAAACTGAGGTAGCAAATAGTAGACCCTGTAATAATGCTGGATGTTTTGACATAGTTCCTGTTCTCCCTCCCGAATTGCTGGCTTTGGGTTTGTTTTGCTAAATCATTAGCTTGTAATGTCTGCTTTTTATTCAAAACATCTGCCACCCAGTACACCAGGAAAATTTTCTAGTGGATACTATAAGCTTAGAGAAAGAAATAGTGCATGTGCCCTAATTGCAGGGAATGCTGAGTTATGCTAGTTTGCGGTAAACAGGGACCCCCTAACCATTTTTTGGTTGTCCACTTACCATCTGCATTGAAACATGCTATGTAGGAAACCCTTTTCTTTTTTTTTTTTTTTCTTTTCGGTGTGCTTAACTATATTTTGAGAATGGAGCTAGGTCCCACGGAACACGTACGTATCATTCACAAACCTTTGTTGATTTCCTATTCTGTGTTTGGCATTGTGCTAGGATTACAGAAGTAGGTAGGATTGAACCCGGCCTCCCTGGACCTCAAAGGAAGACTGAGGAGCCCAAATGCAGTGTGATCCATGCTCTAACTGAACTACATCCTGTGAGAGCTGAGGTAGCACAGTACAGAGAGTAGTGCATATGAGGTGCTTGATAAATGCTGGATGGATTGAATTCAGGGCCTTTTTAAGGTAAATGGAAGCACCTTTGTGTATGGCAAAGCTGAACAGAGAATAGTGTCTTGGGTTACAGGGCGAATAGCCAGGCAGATAATGTTGCATACCACACTTAAAAACATTGAACTTGGGCAAGGCAAGGAAGGAACGCTTGGATTTTAGGTGTGGCTGGTAAAAACCAGAGACTCTAGCTATAATCCCTTTCTTACCTCCCCACCAGTGTGGACCACTAATATCGACTCTCCAAAAACTCTGAGACTTTCTTCCCCAGGCTTTTATAAAGGTTGTTCCTTCTGCCTGGAAGAGTCACTGTCACTCTGTCTCCAGAGCAAGTGTCCCCTTCATCCTGGAGGAGCCTCCCTTCTCTCACAGAGCCTGTGTTCCTGCGTCTGAGCACTATACCGTTCTGTAACGTGAACACATTCACCTATTTCTCTGCCTGCCTCCCCTCCATGACCCGGAACCACGTGGGAAAACGTGTGCGCCTTGCTTTCCTCAGGGCTTCCCACTTGCTTGGCACAAGGCTTAATAAAGGTGCATTGATCAAAATAGTTAACCGATGAATTCCCAATAGCGCTCTGGTATATTAGATCCCTGTATGTGACTTCAGAAGACCAGGCACTTTTCAGTTGACCTTTTTGATTTTATGCTGGAAGAAGAGACAAACCCTTCTCATATAGATGAGGGGAATATAAAATCCCTCACTGCATAGAATCCAAGCAATAATATCCTTCCCTGCAATGGGAAACAGGGGAAGTTGCTTAGAGTATTGGAAAGTATGTTTTTTTAAATAAAAAGGATTTACCCTTGAGCCTGTTTCCTCATCTATAAACAAGGGGTTGGGCCTGATGATCTCAGAGGACCTTCCAGCAAAAGTTGTTCTAGGAAGCCACACCGTAAATACTATAAAACCATCTGATTCCTGCCAAAGTTCCACATAATGTTTATTAAGACTTTGTAGAGTGCCGAAGAGTAGTTTAGAAAGAAAGTGAAGAGACTAACCCTCCAGTAGCTCCTATCTAGCACACAAGAACTAAGCGATTTTTGTTGGCTGAATGAATGAGAAAAAACAAAACAAAACACATGGGGGGAAAAACAACCCCAATAGTTAAATAAGAAGTATACTTACTGTTGATGAGATTTTCAAGAAGGAAAGGGAGAATTGTCTGCAAGGGCACAAGTGGACATTATTGTGAAAACATGTCATTTAAACAGTTCCGTTATTTATTTACATGGGAAAGAGCCCATGAATCCACAGTGAAAAATCCTCATCATAAAGGAATTAGGCCATGACATTAGCATAGCTGTAGGTACAGGCCAGTATTTGATAAATGTCACCAACTCATGACCTGGTGAAGTACCTTTTTGCAATTTAGTAATACGGAGTGCCAGGAAGGTACTAGAAAGGTGTGAGGGGGAAACGGTGCATTCTCAACGGGTTCCTTTTCTCGTCCCTATTCAGACGGCTGTTTTTCTGGGGCTTCTGAGAGCTTCCAAACCCAGAACCGCAAATGTGTTTGTTGTCAGTGAGGCCGCCATTTGGAACTGGTGCTAGAGCTCTGCAGCTCCTTTTCTGTGTAACAGCCCAAGTGTGGTGCGGTTCAGTCTAGCGAGGGCCCCTTCCTGTCATAAATAAGATTACTTTCATTTCACTTGTGGAGTGTGCTATTCCTCAGAGTAATGAATTTCCTCTGTGCCTTTGAGCACATAAACATGGTTTGCATTAGCTTTCTCTCTTTAAAAAAGAAAAAAAAAAGGGATAGGGAGGTGGAAGGAGGAGAGAGAATCTGAGCAAAATTAATAGACATCAATTAACTCCATAAATGCAGATGGATATTTTGCTGACTGGCTGGAAACAGGCTTGTGAGCAGTACCAGGAAATCGCTAGTTTGTTTCTTCTGGAAAGCTATGAAAATGAACAAATTTTATTCTACATGAGCAAAGGAACAGAGAAAGAGAGACAATATGCTTTTTTGAATCTCCTTTTTAAGAATTGTATCAAAAAGTCCATCAGAGTGGCCATGAAGTCCTGACAAATTGCCCTGGGTTCTTCTGGAATTATCAAGTCAATCACAGAGGACAATTTACGTGGCCAGGATTGTAGAGCGGTTTCTGCTTCTACCTTCCCTGCCTTTGCCGTGTGTGTGTGTGTGTGTGTGTGTGTGTGTGTGTGTGTGTGTGTGTGTATGAGTGATTTTAGACTAATAAGATATCCCAGCCCTTCCCAATTTCAAATTTTCCCCATTGAGATTTGTAAGTTATGTAGTTCATAGCACTAAATACACAGTTGTTCATTTTTATGGCTGGGAATCTCTTGTTAAGAGGTGATTCATTATAACGTGGCTGGACATTTCTCATTGTTGGAGGTGCATACTTGAGCCTGAAAGCTATTTAGGACCCATTGACCCTTTGACTTCTGCCAGGATCTTTTTTACTGTTGTTTTTGGAAATTTGCGGGCAGAGAGTTGGGGCATGGGGTATTTTCAAATCATCCAGGAGGAGTTGTATCATTAAGGTTGGGGGGGGGAGTCTAAGATTGGTTTTCCAAATTACTTACTCTTAATGGAAAATCCACAGATTTGTCTTTTCAGAACCTTTTTCTGTCTCTCCAATTCAATGTCTATTTCAACCCCCAATTCATAGTATATTATGTGCTCATTTAGATCTCCAGGGAGGAAGAAATAATAAAGTCCTGAGAGCATCAAGGAACTGAGTTTCAGGCCACAGGTTGTCACTGACAATTCACTACAGATAGACTTTAACTGAAATAAAGATACTTGATGCATTTCACAGGGAGGTGTCGTCCAGCTCAGCGTTGACCTCCTGCATAGGTGCTCTTGTTACAGTTGAGAAGTGCAGCTGGTTTCCATTTGAAATGGAAAGGATGGAGTCATTGAAGGAGCCAGTGCCTCTTATAGGTGAAGGTTGCTTTGCTGAAATGTGTACAACACACGACAAGGAACCTCAAAAACAAGTTTCCATTTCACTTGACTGTAGCACAGGAAATTGTTCCTGGCTTGTTTTTGTTATGAACAGAGAGAGCATTGCATATTAAAAGTTCCCCGTAGTTGTTTAATATTTGCTTGGTAGTGTGCTAGTCCCTAATCAGTCCTTCTCCCCCGTAAATCATGTCAACTCTGTCACTGTTTTCATTGGAAGCATGAATTGTTACGTTGAAAATCTCCCAGGACGGTAAACCTCTGCAGCTGTGGGAGGCTGGAGCCATTTACTGGTATTATTAAAGGAAGCTGACTGAGTTCTTGGTCAGCTTGGGGGGGGGGGAAGCTGAGATGGAGTGAAATTCATAAGGTGCACAGAAATTTAGAATGAAGGTTCTATTATGAGCACAGCTCCATAACAGTATCCTCACAGAAATAGATACATAATAGTAACAACTGTTCCATGAATTGGCACACATAATATTTTGCTATCTTTGTGCCTTTTTTAGAGGGAAAAATTGAATCCAAATGTGAAGTATAAAATTAGACATATCTGATGCTGTAGAATAGTGTTTGAATTGAATGCTTTTTAAAGGTATTCTGTACACAGAAATGTCACCTTTGTTTCCTAAAGGCATTTTGAAAGGTTTGCCAGTAATGGCTTTATAGTCTTAATTCTCCTTGGAAATTGAAAATTGTCATTATCCAAAGATGTGACTGACTAGATCACCTCCTGCTTTGTGGGGATCTGAGGAATGTCCTTAGAGTAACAAAGGATGTGTTAAAGGGGCTGGATTTCCAGGAATGGGAAAAAGAACAAAAGACACTGGCTTGGCTGCTGAGACCAATATCATGCCTAAGACATTTCTTTTCCAGGATGTTTCTTCGTTCGTTCGTTCCTTTATTCAATCATTTGTTCCTTTAAAAAATGTTTATTGAGCATCTACTCTGAGCCCAGAACAATACCGGCTACTGGGAAGTCTAATTTAAAGACAAATTGCCCACAAGCATAGGGCTCTCTGCCAAGAATGTTCTGTCCTCATTGCTGTAGTATAAGAAGCAGCTGGATTCCCCAATTCAGCCTTGACATTCAGCCCAATTCAGCCTTGACATTCAGCAGAACTCAGTATGTCTGCATCTAAGAGCACAAACCGGTTTTTATTTTTGTAATTCAAGTATAATTAACACTGTGTTATATTAGTTTCAGGTGTAAAATATAATGACTCAACAATTCTATAGCTCACTCAGTTAAAAGCACAAACCTGTTTGCTTGGCTGTTCTTTTAATTGCCAGCATTTTTGCTATTGTGTAAAAGCCATCATTTGTTTTAAAGGCGGTTTCCTGGGGCGCCTGGGTGGCTCAGTCGGTTAAGTGTCCGGCTTCGGCTCAGGTCATGATCTCACGGTTCATGGGTTCGAGCCCCGCGTCAGGCTCTGTGCTGACAGCTCAGAGCCTGGAGCCTGTTTCAGATTCTGTGTCTCCTTCTCTCTGTGACCCTCCCCCGTTCATGCTCTGTCTCTCTCTGTCTCAAAAATAAATAAACATTAAAAAAAAAACTTTTTTAAAGGCGATTTCCTAATTGGATAGAAATCTTTGTCGTATCTAGAAGAAGCAGACAAGGACCTAAGATACAGTTTATAGAAAATATTTTGAAGTCATTTAAAGAAAGTAACTAAATTTGGAATAATTCTAAAGTTAGCTGTCAGGAATAAGTATCAAGATCCTGCAAAGCTATAGAAATCAGTGAATGTGTCTGTTTTCTTTGGGGCAAGAACAGGATAATAATTAGGGAAGGAACTTCTAAAATATCAACTGAGCAAAGCAAATGGAAGACTTTGGGGAATCATATGGGGGGGTGGACACCGTGGGAGATATGGGATGGGATAGATGATCTCTAGCCTAATCTAGGGCGGGAAGTGAAACATAAGCCCTTGACTTAGAAGATGATGTGCTCCAAGCTATGATGCAGCCCCCGAAAGTACGATGAACACTACAGTGAACACTCAGTTCCTCTAGGTCAGAAGACCAATGAAATGTTGGGTCCTTGACCAAGTTATAGGAAAGCAGGCTGAAGACATGTACAGAGCCATCCTGTGTTCCTACCTGGAATGTGCATGATGTTTCTGGCCTTGTTCCTCAAGAAAGACAGTTGGGCAAGGTTCAGAGAAAGGCAGCTGAGATGCTGAAGGGAGCAAGAGGTGATGGCAAGACAGGACCTGTGCGATATTAGGAGACAACAAAAGGGATGAGAGGTCAGATGGCTTATGGCTGTACAAGAAGGTTGCATATAAGGTCAGCAGTGAATCTCAGTACTGCTAGAACCAGGGAGTACATCAGTTGGGAGCACAGTCCCCTTCTCTGGACCCCAGTTTCTTCTTTTGTAGCCCACATTCTATAGTGTGTTCAACAGCACATCTGTCCCGCAAGAGCTCATTGAAAGGAAGGCATTCTTTCACCAAGTAAGTTTGAAAATCTCTGCTTACCGTATCTTCCTCCAGTAGATTTGCCGTTGGCACTTGATATGAAAAGCTTTTCCTTAAGGAAAACCTATTTAACTTCTGTGAATCTCAACCAGTATTTCCCAAACTCTTTTGACCATGGAACCCTTTGTTCATTTAGTGCCTATTAGGGCTTTTAGAAATGTTTTTGGGAAGACTGGACTCCAGGATCTTGGAGGTCCCTGGAAAGAAGTTAGTCCCAGCCAGAGCAAGTGCTCCCTGACAGGGTGCAACTTTTTACTTCTAGAGCCCACACAGGAAGAACGTCATAGTTTGCAAGGAGGAGTTTATAGCTGCTTATGGGCGAAGGCAGGTTTATCAAAGGTAATTGAGAGGTGAGGCTCTCAGTCCAAAGGAAAGCCACTGCACTGCACACAGTGCTTTTTAGTGCTGCTATTGAGACCCAGGGCTTCGTGTTAGGGCTCAGATTGTTCTATCAGAACATCATATGCACCATCAAATGAAAAAGTATGTAAAGTGGCTCATTTAAGTTTTGGCTGAATTGAGCTGATAGTTCTGCATGATTTTTTTTTTTTTTAATTATAGACAATTGGAAAACAGTTTTCTGGGGCTTTTGGGCCAGTCACTTTCCATTATTTAAATTTTGAGGGCATGTCCATTAAGACAATACCATCTACTTTTTCATTTGATGGTGCATATGATGTTCTGATAGAACAATCTGAGCCCTAACACGAAGCCCTGGGTCTCAATAGCAGCACTAAAAAGCACTGTGTGCAGTGCAGTGGCTTTCCTTTGGACTGAGAGCCTCACCTCCCATCATCTACTATAGCTTGTCTCCAAAAACCTGGCTAAGTCTTCAAGTTCAACACTTCTGTAGACTTGTGTGCCTGTTTTTTCTTTCTCTAGAAACCTTACGCTATTTTGAAAAATGTTTTATACATGCACCTCCCCATCCCCTGAGCTTCTGGCCGACTGTTCCTCCTCTCTCTTACTTCTCCACCTCACCGAGCATGTGTGTATAGCCTCAGTGTCCTTCCAACATTGTAAAACGCTTTCCTGTTATTTATTGGACTTCAGGGACAGCAAATGAATGTGATAGATTGAAAAACGAAAGCTTGAATAGCTTTCTTGCTCTCTGACACATTTTAAGCCTGGCTTTCTTTTTTAATGTTTATTTATTTTTGAGAGAGAGACAGAGACAGAGAAGAAGTGGCGGAGGGGCAGAAAGAGAGGGAGACACAGAATTCCAAGCAGGCTCCAGGCTCTGAGCTGTCAGTGCAGAGCCCGATGCGGGGCTCAAACTCCCAAACCATGAGATCATGACCAGAGCCACAGTCAGACGCTTAACCGACTGAGCCACCCAGGCATCCCTGGCCTCTGTTTCTTTTACTTCATCTTTCCCATTTTGCTAGGTATTGTCCTCACTCTTCACTCTGCTTTGTGCAGGGATGGGGAAGGAGAGGGGGAGGAGGGAGGGTCATCCTGTATTGCCTGTTTCAGTGGGCTCCTTTGCCTGTGGCTCCTGGTTGGCACCAGCTAATGGAGAGGCATCAGCTGGAGATTTTAGGAGAATGAAGTTTGGGTATTTATGGCCCCACCTGCTGTGAGGCCACCCCACCCCCCCACCCCCACCCCCAGCTCCTTTGTCATGTTCAGGATGCTGCCTCCCTCCCATTCCTCTTCAGGCCTGGGCATGGCCTCTGTGGCTACTAGCCCTGGAGTGCTATACCTCCTTGTTCATTTCCTTAAGCCCTGCCCATTCTTTGCAAATAGCTCTTTTATTAAACTCTTCTCACATTTCCCAGTTGGAGTGTGGCATCTGTTTCCTGCAGAGACAGAGATTCTGACTGAAATCCCCACTTTTCTTTAACCTGTCTTTTTGCTGTCCAGCCAATAGCACTGTTCAGTAGAGCCCAGCTCAGGTTCACCCTCAAGAAGCCTCTCCATTCCACATGAATCTCTTCTTGTGATGTCCTGGCTCTTATATTCTGCCCTATTTATAAGCACCTAAAAATGCTCTTTTGTATGTGGACTTAAATGCCCTAAGACTGATGTTCTTTATGCTTACAGCTGATGCTTCATGGGTGTGCAAGAAGGCTGGCTACTGTTGGCCAGTTATCAAACTTTTATAGAGTGCTTCCAGACATCTCAAGCAGGTTACAGAGTTAGGAGGTGGGTACTATTATTATCTCCATTTTATAAGTACAGATGCTGACACAGAAAAGTTCACTAGTGTGCCCAGAACCCATAGTGAGTTCTGGAACTAGGATTTGAACCTAGGCAGTTTAGCTCCAGAATCCATGCTCTTAACACTACACTAAGCCACCTCTCACAGTGTTTTTAAATGTTTTGAATTATCAGTTATTTAAAATTCAGATTCCACTTTACAATGTGCATTTCTAATATCTCTTGAGAAAATGGACTGTCCGACTATTAGGACCCGTAGGCCATTGCAACACTGGGCCAGAGGTAAGTGGAAGCTGCCCTGTTCAGCTATGGGGGTGCTCTCCAGCTTTTGAGAGTCTCTACCCATCCTGGTCCTGCCTTCATGCTCCTTCCAGACATCTGCACGAGAGTGATTTTTGTGTGTGGCCTTTTGTGTGTGAAGCTGCCCTGTTCAGCTATGGGGGTGCTCTCCAGCTTTTGAGAGTCTCTACCCATCCTGGTCCTGCCTTCATGCTCCTTCCAGACATCTGCACGAGAGTGATTTTTGTGTGTGGCCTTTTGGAAACCACTCACATGCCCTGAGTCTTTATCTCACACAAACTCCGGTTTCCCCAGGTAGATAAGGTTTGAGGAGGGTAGCATCTGTATTTCAGGCTTCTCATAACACCTAACACAGACTAGGACATACCTGATTAAAAAAAGAAAATCTGTGAGTTTGGAGAAAACAATGTGCTCAAGTTCACCAAGTTAGCTAAGCAAGGTGATTCTTGCACTTGGATTGCACTTGGATTGGGTTTAATCCCTTAAAACAGTTTGCCTATAAAGCCTAACAAGTAAAATCTCTCATATTCCTACAACATAGCTGCTGATGTCAATATTGCTACTACTACTGACTAAAGAATATCAGCTTCACCTCCGGCCCCAGTGGCTTGAAGTTTGTGGCAGAGAAGATAGCCACTACTTGCGAGAGCTGTCGGGGAGGGGAGAGCAAGAAGGCAAAGGGAGGTTTCGAAGAAGTTGAGAACATAGGGGATCTTAGTGCCGATGGACATGAGTTCCAGAAGGCACAGAGATTTGGAAATTGGGCAGGGGGAACTGGAGGCCGAGAAGGGATGTGCAGAGCCATCTTGAGAGCAGGCGTGATCAGGAATGGCCTTGGGTGACAGGTGTGAAAAGGAGTGCAGGGCATGTTGGCCTTGTCCTGATGCTCTCCAAGGCAGAGTGTTGTGGCGACACTGTATGCGCTGAAGGAGAGGTGGGTATGGGGGAAGGGAAAGGCTTTCTCAGAAGCACACAGACCTCTGGGCCCCTCTCCCTTCCTCTTTCCTCCTGGAGCAAATGGTGGATGTGTGACGTACAGAAGTACCTGCTCAAAGGCAGGTGCCACTGTGAGTGTGCAGCAGAAGACCCCGTGCAGGGTGATGCTTTTTACGTTTGTGAATGCACACAAGATCTGGAAGGTTTCAGTGGAATTTGGATGTTGCTATAAAACACAGCTACGAAGCTTGCTTCGGTCGTGTTAAGAGCATATCTTGTCTTTTTCAATGTGCTGCTCTGGGGGTCTCTGATCACAAGTTTTCTTATTACCTGTTATTATAGTTTCCCCTGTCCTTATGGGACCGAAGGATCTCAAGAAATAGATGCCAGTTTAAGAAAATGAGTCATCTTTCCTAAGACAGGGGGCTGGTGCATTTATCATGGTATAATGGACATACGTGCTGAGTTTGCAGATGTCTCTTTGGTGTAACGGCCGAGGAGAGGGGGCCTCACAAACCCTTCCTCACGAGCAAGAAACACTGTTGGTGGTTGGGGGCCCAGAGTTGGCCAAGACTTGGGGCTCTTAGTACTTGCCGAGCGGGGTCAGGTGCCTGACCTTGAGCAGGCAAGCCAGGGACTTTCCCATCAGCAGAGGTCCACTGTGGTGGGTCACGCTCGTTCCCTCCCCTTGGGGTTTCATGGAAAAGTACAGAATTTGAAGATCTCTTCAATGTCTCTTGCATCGGCCTCTATGGATTTGGGGAGGGGAGTCATAGCAAAAGTTAAGAGTAGAAATCCCCATCTCCCAAGAGCAGGGAGCTTTCAGGAAAAAAAAAAAAAAAAGATACTTAAACCCTGAAAATGTGCCCAACCGTGAGCAGTGCTCCTGACTCTCCACCCTTCTCACTTCCAGGGCTGTGCCAGGGTGTCAGGAAGGTCACCTGGAGAAGTTTCTGTGATGCCCCCAAAAGTTTAAGCTAGGGTTGAACCTTCCCACCTCCTGCCCCCGCCATGGCCCTTCTGCCTCCAACCACACTTGGCATAAGACCAGTGCTCACTGCCAGCTCTACCACTTACTAGTTAGTTGTGTGACCTTGGGCGAGTTATATACCCTCCCTTGTGCCTTAGTTCCTTCATCTGTCAAAAGGAATCATCATGGTACCCATCTTGTAGGGCTGCTATAAGAATTCAGCGAATTCAACAGTGCCTGGCATGTAATAAGAGCTATCTTAAGTGTTAGTTGTGGGGCTTGCTTGGATGACAGTGACAGTGGGGCCCTGACCAGCCAGCAAGTCACCTTTAAGTAAGATGTAACCAGGTTTGCCCTGATGCTTCCCTGTAAGCAGACGTTGGTAATTGAAGTCGGCCTGACCTGGCCTCCGCACAGCCCTTGTTTACGTCTCTTTCCACACTCTCCAATCTTCTGGTTCTCAAGGAGCTGAGATCCCCACTGGATTGGCCAGCCCCAGACCAGAGCGAGCCTGAACCAGACCCCAGAGGTCTCCATCACTGACCACATACCGTGTGTATGTTGTTATTCAGTTTCTTTTCGTGGCTAAGGGATGGACACCTAAGTACTGCTTCTTTTTATAGAAGGCTCTGACTAGCGTATTTGCTGATTAAAAGGGAGGCTTCACAGAACACTCATTTTGAAGAGCATGGTAATAGTTACGAACGAGGACTATTTCAGGCCTTTACTGCAAAATGTTTACTTCCTAAAATAAAGAGGGCATGCGTTCTGTTTACTTCCTCCTAATGAGAATTCGTCAGGAGTTTGAAGGCTGTTTTTGTGCCCCCTCTGTCTTCCCCCACGTTTCAGCCTTCCCCGTCCAAGAAGCAGCTGACCAGTGCTACCATTAAAGTTTGCATTTGACTTTGAAAGGAATGCTCTGCCACTCTCCCATGAGAACTGTAGCAAGCTGCCTTCGTTGACCAAACATATATGAGAACCTTTAATGTCTTTCAAATCCTGTCACTGATTCCTCTCTCCTCGGGGAAGGTGTTCCTTGACCCCATCCTACTGTGTAAAATAATTCCTCCTCTCTGCTTTTTCTCTACTGGCTCGTGCCTTCATCGCTGTGCTTATTGGACGACTTTGACATTTAACGACTACTTAGTCGTACCTATTATATGCCAGGCACGGTGCTAGATCCTAAAGGTCTAACTACAAATGGGATTTGAGAACAGTGTTATCTGATAGAACTTTCAGTGGTGATGGAAGTGTTCTGTATCTGCACTCTCCGCTGTGGTAGTCACTAGACACATGTGGCTGTTGAGCACCTGCTGTGTGGCTAATACAACTGAGCAACCAAATGTGTGATCTTGTTCATTTAAATTCCCATTGAAATAGTTAGGTGTGACTAGTGACTACTCTATTGGACAATGTGGCTCAAGATCATAGCCCCGTAAAAACAAAGCCCTTCTGTTTATCACTGTGCTCCCAGCACCCAAAACAGTGCCTGGCATTTGGTATTAAGGAAGGAGGGAAGGGAGAGGGGAATGGGCGGAGAGAGGGAAAGAGAGAAGGTCTCTGTCCTCACAGAGCTCAAGATATAGTAGGGACCTATTTGTTTACAGATCTTGAAGTCCAGAAGGCAGGGATTGTCTTTTCGTTGCCTGTACCCTTAAACCTATGGTCTAGAACCGTATCAAGGCCACTGGAGGTGCTCAAGAAATGTAAGTATAGGGGCGTTTAGGTGGCTCAGTCGGTTGAGCGTCCGACTTCAGCTCAGGTCATGATCTCACAGTTCACAAGTCTGAGCCCCACGTCGGGCTCTGTGCCGACAGCTCAGAGCCTGATGCCTGCTTCAGATTCTGTGTCTCCCTCTCTCTCTGTCCCTCCCCCGCTCACGTGCTCACTCTTGTTCTCTCTCTCTCTCTCTATCTCTCAAAAATAAATAAAGACATTAAAAAAAAAAAAAAAGAAATGTAAATTCAATTGAACCAGATGCTGAAACAATGGAAGAGTGGCAATGATGGGAATACTAGTCACCGTAGTGGTTATTGCTGTTAACAGGAGAAAATGGCGTAAGCGTGTGCTGCTCTATCTGACAAGCGGTGTTGGTGCCTCGCTGTCGTAACCCCTCCAGACCTTCTAAGCCAGCAGGCAAATCTGACTCTTCTGGCCTGTCCTCACCTTTGGCTCCGTGCGACTTGGACCTCCAGCCACATACCAATTAAACCTTTATGGAGAGAAAGAAGGAACGTGATAGCACCGCCTCCCTGGGGGCCTCTCCCTGCTCGGAAGCTGCCTTTGTGGCACCACAGCATTCTGGCCTTCCTCTTCCTCTCCTTCCCTTCCTGGCAGCCAGACTGGTCGGCCGATCATTCAGCGGTCCCATTGACCGCAACAGCCTATAGCAGAAAGAACGCTGACTTCAGAGTTAGACCCCTTAGATTCAAAAATTAGCTGTACGACGGACTGCCTGTGTGAACTTGGGCCACTTATAACACTCTTAGACCTTCAGTTTCCTCATCTGTAAAATGGCGGTAACAATGCATTTCTCGCAAATTTGCTGTGAAGATTAAGTGAGATGTTGTCTGTAAGTACCTAGCACAACGCTTGGGGTTCAGAAACTGTTAGCTCTCTCTCCCCTCTAAGAACATACCTACATACACACATTCCTTAACATATCACTAGTATGAATGTAAAGCCAATTTGGGGTGCTCAAGTTTTAATTACACTTCACCCCTTTTGGATTCTCCTATGTACAGTTTCCACTATTAAAAGATTAAATTACTAAGATAATAAGGTAAATAGTTTACCCTTCATCTGGAAAACTGGTTTAATTATTATAATAAAGGTAAGCCTCGTCTGAGTGCAGCATAGTGGAAACCCCATTCACAAGTAAATAAAAGTCAAATCTTCTTCTTTTTTCTCCACTGCAAATCAAGCAAACCATGTAATTAAGCCAAACAAACAGAGAAAGAGGAATGAAACAATGGAAAACCAGTCAGTGAAAGGCTGGAAAGTAAGTAATTAGGGTTAATTTCTATTCCACTGTGCACTGTCTTTGCTGTCCTGGTAGAACGGGCAACAATTGACTCACATAAATGATACTGTAGAACAGCCCTGCGAGGGAGCTTATCTATGGCTCTCCACGGCTACCATGTCCCTCCCCCCCCCCCCCAAAACAGCATGAACAGCAAACAGCCCTTCAGCAAACTTAGTCCTTGAGGAAGCCACACCGTACCACACAACTGCAGTTAGTTTTGATTACTATCTTGCAAGATTATATTTGAGGAGTAACAAAAATGCTAGTGTTTTGCGGTTTTGGTTTTTGTTTTTTTGGTTTTTTTTTTTGGTTTTTGGTTTTTTTTTATCTTACAGTGAAGGCAGCCAATGTCATAGCATTTACGGCAACACCCGAGATTTAATGAAGAATTCTAGATCCTTTCAGATGAATGCTGGACAGGCTCGGTTCTAGTCTCAGTTCTGCCATCAATTAGCTGTGTGCACTAGGAAAGCTCTTTAGGCTTCAGTTTCCTCATCTGTCAACTGAGGAGGCGGGGAGTGTAGCTGTTCACTATATAATCTCTCGTATGGCATATCTTTGTGACACTCTACTATAGTTACTCTGAATGTGCAATTGTAGTGTAGATCACCTGCAGATGTTTCTTTAAAAAATATTTATAACTGATACAGACTAGGTTATTGGACAACTTCCGTGTCCGCATTGAAAGGCAGCTTAGGAGTTACAGTCCATTTGCAGGCACAGGAAGTAAAGAGATGGGTTATCTTCATCTTGGGATGGAGAATTATTTTCATGTTTCCCTTTTCCCTTTTTAGAACCTTAATGACTTTACAAAGTTTACTCATACAGGGGCGCCTGGGTGGCTCAGTCAGTTAAGTGTCCGACTTCAGTTCAGGTCATGATCACACAGTTCGTGAGTTCAAGCCCCACATCAGGCTCTGTGTTGACAGCTCAGAGCCTGGAGCCTGTTTGGGATTCTGTGTCTCCCTCTCTCTCTCTGCCCCTCCCTCGCTCACACTCTGTCTCTGTCTCTCCAAAATAAATATTTAAAAAAAAAATTTTTTTTAAAAACAACAAAGTTTATTCATACAATAAATATGTATGACATTCCCTGCATGGCCTAAAGCAGAGTGCTGAGCGGTGTGGAGTTCAAGATGAGAGCACAGCCCTGTCCACAGGGGCTCAAAGGCCAGAACAAGAGATCAACAAAGCGCCCTAAAGCCCTGCCCTCGAAGTCAGTGATGTTCTCCCCGGGGGGGGGGGGAGTCTTGGTGACTGAGTTTTCCAGGCAGACAGGGTGTTGGAACACATGCCACATTCAGGGCCGTGCAAGTTGCTAAGTAGTGGTGTGGTTTTCGTGTGTGTGTGTGTGTGTGTGTGTGTGTGTGTGTGTGAGACAGGAGGTGTGGCTCACAAAAGGCCTTATATGTCAAATCAAGGGCTTTATTCTGGAAGCAGTATAGAGCTGCTGAAGGCTTAAATAAGAGGAAGGGCCTGATTGGATTCTCAGGGCCTTGGTAAAAGTGGAACCTTTCTTTTCAGAATTTGTCCACTTTGCCTTTTAGTGCCTCAGCCACACATCTCCAAAGAGAAGCATTACCTCTTCTGGAATAGGACCTCGAATTCTTCTCTTTTACCCTGTGTGTGATTTTTATTAAATACTAGAGATATTGCCTCAATGTAAAAGCATCTATCCAATGTAAGAAAGTCAAGAATGTGGTGCAATGTGCATATTTTATCTATTTTAGCACAAGGAGATATTTATCATTCAACAAAGTTATGTTGAGTAGTTACTATGTTAATATACTATGTTAGTAAAACAGTCCTATAATAACTAGTTGCCGTTCCCTTGAGGGGACCCTTCCTTCTCTCTGCTGGCATCATTCTACCAATGCTGCTCAAAGGATGCAGGAGGCCAGGACCAGGTTGGCCTGGAAGATAGGCCAGAATTCTAGGTGTTGTGATGCTCGGTATTATATCTGGGAACTTCAGGACTCAGGTTTCGGCTTTCAGTTCTCCCGGCCCCTCTGTGCACAATCCAGCTGGGCCCCTAACCTGTCCTCCAGTAGAAAAGGGCACACTCAGATGCCTCAGGGACCGCACAGGTAGTATGAACACAAAAGGTGGGTAGTTGGGGACTGTATCCCATCTCAAAGGGGTGACTGCTGCCCGGCTCCAGCTGATTGTTGCCAAGCTAGAATTGGGCCCAATGATAACAAGATATAACTTCTTAGAAGAAGATGGAAATCCCTATTTGTATATGAAATCTTTCAATTTTGTTTAAATAGTGGAGGCAAAATCTTGTTGTGACCCCTGGTAGAACTCGAGTATTTATCACCTGACTACTTAATAAGCCTTGCAGGTATGGACCTCCTCTGGCCTTTCCCACCCTGTGCTGTCCTCACACGGGGTTCACAGGGGGCACCCCGTGAAAGCACTTGCATTCGGAGGCCCCACCTCCCCAGCATTCACGGAGGCTGTGCTGTGCCTCAAGCACTGTGCTGGGGTTTTGATGCTGAAAGAAGGGCAGAGATTTGAAAAATGCAGTCCCTTGTGTGGAACATACAGGTAAACAGACCATTTGTGACACACTGGTCAAAGGAGGGTATGTAGTGTTCTGGAAGTTCAGGGACTGCTGTGAGGGAACAGCCCAGCAGGGACCAGAGAGGGCATTGAGGAATTCATCTCCGACACCCTTCTAGACTATCTGCGGTGACTTGACTGAGTCATGCTGACCATCAGCAGGTGGCCTTTCAGGTGATTCCAGAAAAGCTTAGTGGACTCAAGAATTATAGAAGCAGAGTGCCGAAGGTCAAATGGACCAGAACATGACACAGAGACTCTTCCAGTGTTAGATGGCAATAAAATAAATCAAGAGGACTCATTTGTATTTCTGATGCCTTTTGTAAAATAGATTTTTCTTTTGCAATATGTGTGAGAGGTGTAGAGGCAAAAACTCCTGCAGTATAACTTTAGTGTTCCTCTTTATTATCCACATGCCAGGGCCACCATAAGATTTCTGCCAAAGGCCTGCAGGATAGGCTTCACACAGGTGAGAGCCGTATATGAGAGATGAGGGGACTCTAGCCTCACACCTGGAATGAGGGGAACAAAAAAACATGGAAACCAGCTAGCTACTCTCAACCAGATTATTACACAAAGCGTGACTTGCTTTGCAGAGAGAAAAGAAGGCTCTTTAATTTCCCTGGCATCTGAGTTTGCCAACCTTTAAAAACTAAAAACCCTTTCTACTTTCTGTTGGCTTCCATGCACTTCAGAACATCAGTTCTCCTCTCAAGAGAAGGTGCGTGGTTTCCCACACAGCCCTGGCACCTCTTGGGGCCACAGAGTGAGTCAAAATCAGTGACCGGTGGTGCAGGTGGCACACTATTAGTTAACAGTGTACTTGTTGAGCACAATGTCTGTGGGAACAGTTGGTGCAAACTCTGGTTAAGATCTTTCCAGTGGGTTCAGCTATATTCAGAACTTAATGAGACCTGGGGTCCATGGAAGGCTTCCTGGAAGAAGTGACATCAAAACTGAACTTGACCAGGGGCAGGGTGGGGACGGGGGCAGTTGCCTGGATGGCTCCGTCGGTTAAGTGTCTGACTCAACTTTGGCTCAGGTCATGATCTCACAGTTCGTGAGTTTGATCCCCAGATCAGGCGCTGCACTGACAGCAAAGAACCTGCTTTGGATTCTTTCTATCTCCCTCTCTCTTTGCCCCTCCCCTGCTTACTCTCTGTCTCTCTCTCAAAATAAAATAAAAATAAACTTAAAAAAGAACTGAACTCAGCGGGTAAGTAGGAGTTAGCCAGATGTAGAGGATAAAGAAAAGAATGTTCTGGGTAGTGGAAATAGCATAGCAAAGACCCTCTGAGGAGAGAAAGTTCAGAGCTGGCCACAATTTGAATGTGGGTTAGAGAGAAGTGAGGGGTAAAGCTGAGTGTGTAACCAAGGGGAAGCTCATGAAGGGCTTCCATAAGGCACCCAGAGTTTACCCTGAGGCTTCCCACCTTCCCTTTGAATAGGAACAGAGCACAAATGTTACAGTACATGGCGGGGGGGGGGGGTTGGTTAGTGGGGGAAATGGCCTCTTCCACATGAAAACATGATGTTCCCCTGCTTCCAGGATCCAGAGACGAAAATGTGACCGTGAGACATATCTGTGTATGAAGTCAGCTATGTTGAATACGAAATATAAGTCTTTGTCCTATTAGTTTTTACAAATACTTAGTCAAGGTAGAAACCAAAGCAAAGAAAAATAACGGCCCCATCTCATGAATAGACCTCCCATAATTCCTTCAGATTGGTGTTACCTCCCCCTACCCAGCCCTTTTATTAATGCTGTGCCTCTGACAGGGAGAATGGAACTATCCTGCAACCTAATGAGAATTATTAAATAGAATACAAATGAGTTAATCCATAATCTAGTGATTTTGAAACTGTGGAAATTCATATTAGTAATGGACTGAATTTTCTTTCATTCTCTGAAATAAGGGATTCAAAACAGTGTAAACAGAGTCTTAGGGCACAGGTGACTGAGATGCTAACTCTATGTAGTCCTTGTCAACTTAGCCAGTCCCCATGGATTTTGCTTGCCAACATTCTTGTCAACTTGGAACGGTCATCTAATGTTCTTGAAAGTAATAATAATTCCATTATTTATTTAAAAAATTTGTTTAAGTTTATTTTTATTTATTTTTGAGAGAGAGTGTGTGCGCAAGCATGGGGGAGAGGTAGAGAGAAAGGGAGAGAGAGAGTCAGGTGCTCAACTGACTGAGCCACCCGGGCACCCCAGTCGTTCAATTCTTTAGAAATCAATTCCTGATTGTTATTCCTTTATTGTTAATTCAAGTTTCCATTCAAATTAAATTTCAGAGGGAAACCATAGGAAGCATAATCATGTTGGATTTACAGAAGAGGGTAAGGTACTTTTTGCCCCAGATGAGGATTTGTCTTCTGGACATCTTTTCTCCAGCCCTATGACTCAGGGACAGTTGGAAGAGGTTATGATGCCCAGAATGTGTTTATTAGGCCAAACAGTCTTTAATCACATTGTATATCATTATGATTCTTTTTATTATTCTTACCACTACTATTATTCAAAGACATTTCAAATGGAATTTTAAAACATCTACATTTTCAACTATTGCAGAGTCAAAATGCATGGCACATTTGTGACTCTGTCCATGTCAGTGATGGCCGAACATCTGTCTTCTTTTTGTGGGATCCCACCAGAAAGGAATTCCTGATGATGGAGAAGGGTGGCTCTCATCTACGGTTATTTCCTTGGCTGAAGATGGAGTGGTAGGCACCAGGAAAGCTGAGTTAGCTCTTCTGAAATTAATACTCCTTTTCCTTCTTCATGATACGAGACTACACATTTGAGAATGAACAAGAGGGATTTAATCTCATACCACTTGGAGACTCCAATAGCTGAGTGTGCCTTCAGCCCAGTGACTACAACTTTCTTGTGATGTGAAGTGCTCAGAGGGACACCCTGCAGATAAATTGATTCCTTCTGGAAATACAGCGAGCCTTGCTGCCATTTCCCATTGTTTGGTAACATCTCTTGGGAGGTCAGAGGCCATGTCTGTCTTACTCGGCACTGCAGCCCCACAGTGCCTGGTACATAGGAGGCCCTGGCTAAATATCTGATGAATGATTGCTAAGACTTTACCTCTTCGGTGTCAAATGCTTGTTGATGACCCCAGCCCTTGCTAATAACCATAGGTTTCTTTGCACATTAGTCTCAGTTTCACTACTAACTAACAATGTGACCTGGTTAGATAATCTCTCTGGATCCTAAACTCATTTATCTCCAAAATGAAGAAACTGAGTTTCACCCACTCAAAAGTCCCTTGGATTTATACCAATGTTCTACTGAGTGTTTGAAAGGATTAGATCGTCTAATAAGGAAGAATATAGGGAAAATAACATTATTTACTATTGTTCTTCATTAGCAGACCAAGATATCATCTGAACCTTTAATTGCGTCTCTCTTGACAAGAGAATTTACCAGCATCCAAGATCTCAGAATCCGAGAGCTGCCAGGGATCGAGGCTTAGGAGATCCTGTGGGCAAAGGCATTCTCTTCCCGAAATAGTTGGGCTTTGGCCGCAATTTCTTATCTGACCATCTACACTGGTGACCCAGTTACACCATACAGGAATCTCTCTGAGTCTCTTTCTGCTTAAGGCCTATTTCCCAAGAAAGAGGCCTCTTTTCCCCAGGCCAAAACGCTGGGCTTGGCCTTTTCTACATTTTACCACGTAGAAAATTGAGAAAGTGATGGCAGGGACATCAGAGAGCCTTTCTCTGAAGGCTACAGGGCACTCGCATGCATGGTCTCCTCCAGACCCCCTCCTCCTCCTGGTTCTGCTCCAGAGTGGGCCCCACATAAGCAGGAGGCTTCTCTCCACACCTGCTCCTGGGAAAGACCAGAGAACATACCACAAAAGGCTTTTTGTCTTTTTATTCCTGCCGTGGAAAGTTCCAAATGCCCCTACCACCAGGGCCCACCCGTGTTCTCCCAAAGCTCTTTTATTCCTTGATCCCACTCCAGGGGGCCCCTGTCTTGGGGGTTGAGTGGGAGGAGGGGAGCCTGGAGCTCTCTTCCAAAGCTCATTTGGAGCCAACGATAACAACCTGCTATGTACAGGCAAGGGTACAGGGAAAAGTTGCAGAGCCGGCTCGGAGGGATACAATCCTAACAGTATCCAGTGCTGCAGCATAGAGAGGTCCTCGCTTTGGGGAAAGAAGGTCACGGTCCCCTGAGCCAAAACTAGTCAATACTTGCCCTGAAGTTATGCATACCTCCTGAAGCAAGATAAAAGTTAAACATTTGAAAGGTCCCCAATGGCACTGCTATTCTGATTTTTTAGACACACAAATGCAACCCGGTGCTTGTTCTGGATTTTGAAAAAAGATTTGATCGTGCTTCCAATGAGCAGCTTTTCCAGTAGAAGCTCTGGAATGCAGCCTTATCTTCCCCTTCTCTTGGACTGATCCTTTGTCCTGGCTGCTGACCTCTCTCCTTCCTCACAGGAGGCAGTCGCTTGATTGAGAACAGTAACAGATGCAGACAAGCCTAATTTGTCCTTGGCAAGAACCACAATCTGCATTTCTGTGGGGTCAGGAGAATCGTAAATAATTCATAGGGTTCTGGTTTTCTGAGATGGGATGGGCCAAATTAGCCAGAGTTTCATTCTGTTCTCCCCAAACCCCATGCACTCCTGAAGCTGCTTTATCCCCTGAGCCCGCATCTCCCCTTTTATTCCTTAGAAGGGGAAGGGAGGAGAGCTCTCTCCAGATGAACATAAAACACATTGAGTTGGTATGCGAAGATGCTGTGATGCAGAAACAAGGACATCTTGAAAGACGAAACGTAAAACAGCGTCTTTAAAAGGGAAAATAGCTCCAATGTGTTTCCAGTATGGGCCGCACAGGAAACAGGAAGGAGGCTCCAGCTGGGGGGCTTTTATCCTTGCTCTGTGATCATCCGGGCACCAGGTCTCCAAGATCTTTTTTGTTCCAGCTCCAGGAGACAGCGGGTCCTAATGGCCAAAGAGACTTGGAATGCCAGTGCGACCCTGTGGGCCCCTCTGTCTCTTTGGCATTTAAAAATTCAAGTAATAAGCCTGGTCCGACTCAGAGCTGTGAATGTGTGAACAAGCCCTTCCGCGGTATGGAGCGACTTTTATTTGAGACTTAATGTCTTTTAACCAGAGACTGGGGAAGAAAGTGGCTCAAAAGGCAGACCTCAGTCTTCTGTTAAATGTCACGTAGTCACAGAGCGGTGGCTAAATAGGATCAGAGCGCCACTTTGGCCAGATCTGGGGTGGAGAGAGACCCCAGCTAAGTCTCTACAGCCATCCACAGGGACATCCACTGTCCCGGCTGCTGAGCCCTCAAGCATGGGGGTGGGGTGACCTCCGGCGGTACGTGTGGGAGACGAGTCAGCAGTGGAATGCACAGGGACTCCCGCGGTCATCCACTTCTGTCTGCCTTCTCTACTTCAGGCTTTGAGTTTGTCCAACACGGGCCTCCCCCACCTCTCCCCTCTGGCACGCTCTCCTCGCCCCTTCCTTGGAGACTGAGTCAAGAGAGGGGTCGGTCCCTCAACGCAGGCAGTGCTTAGCCCTTTTCCACAAAGGTTTCTTGGGAAAGGCTGAAGGAGAAGAAAGGTTCTGGGATTATTGATGAACTTTATTTCTCTCCCCATTTTACTGAGATCAGGCATCATGCCAATCACGCGCTGCTCCAACAGCATCTAGAAAGGAGACCCAGCAAACACAGTAGTCACTCTGTGGCATCAGTTTGCTTCCTCTCTTACAATAGGTGTCATTGGGGGGTACCTTAACTTCTCCAGCAACAGATGTGGGTGGGATCATTAACACAGTGGACCTTTGTAAAGTTTTTTACAACATCGATGACAGCGATAAATATGCTTCCTGATATTATGCGGCATCTCTCATTCTTTGCTAGCATTGATGAGGGGAATGCCTTTGCCTTGTCAACAGTGAGGGCAGAGAGGACGTCAACTTCCCGGGCTCTGCAGAAGATTGCAGGCAGATAGGGATGGAACCGGGCAGCAGCACGTGAATGTGGACCCTGGGGTGGAGGAGGGGCAAGCGGGGGAGACAGCGCACAGTTCCCACCCACCACCTGAGGTTCCACGGCTGATGCGTGCCTACCCGGCTCTCCAGACCCGCCCCTGTGTCCGTGGGCCACATCATCTCTTAAGTTCCTCACCGAACACTGGGCCTTGCGGCCCATCCTCTCTACCTTTGACGGATCAAGACGCTGTTGCCGGAGAGTTTAATCACCTCGTCCGAGGGCAGTACTAGCAGAGCCAGATGTAGAACCCAGTTCTCTGGCTCCAAGTCCCCTGTTCTCTCCACGTCCCCTCCATCATTTCAGGGCGGCCAAAGGCAGTGTAAGATAATGGCAAAATGCCGGGGGCTTTGCGGAGCAGTAAAGTAGCAAGGCGATGTGAAGGAAAAGTCGGCATTCTCAGAGTCTGGACACAGTCCACCCACAGTGTGCCCAGAACACCTGGGCTTTCTGATACATCCTGCTGTGACCTGCGGCCCTTGAGGTACTTGTCACCTCCCTCCCAACCATTCAGGGCAGTCACCCACCTGAGGGTGCCAAACCCAGCTGTCCCGGGTCAGGCCAGCCTTGGGACAGGGGGACGGACGGGGGTGCCAGACAGGCACGTCTGTACCCCAGCTCCCTCACCGTGGCACTCCCAGCAGACCCACGTTGGGCCACTACTCATCTTTTTTGACAAGCCCACGTGTTTTCCATGCTTCCTTCTGTCCCCAGCTCCTTTTCTGAGAGTACAGCTCTTTTTCTGTCAGGTACAAAGCAGCCCATGAATAATTTCAGCGTCAAGGTGGGGGGCGGGGGGGGAAGGTACCTGTCTTCGTTAAAAATGGCATTTTGTTGGGGCGCCTGGGTGGCTCAGTTGGTTAAGCGTCCGACTTCGGCTCAGGTCATGATCTCGCGGTCTGTGAGTTCGAGCCCCGCGTCGGGCTCTGTGCTGACAGCTCAGAGCCTGGAGTCTGCTTCGGATTCTGTGTCTTCCTCTCTCTCTGACCCTCCCCCGTTCATACTCTGTCTCTCTCTGTCTCAAAAATAAATAAACTTTAAAAAAAAATGGCATTTTTTGTTTTCACCAAACAACCCGTATGTTCCAGCCCCTCGCCACTGTCACTGTTCTTTCAGTTTTCTTGAAGCAGTCATTTCGAGGAGAGAGACAGCATATGTAAAAAATTACACAGAGCCGATAAACATACATAAAGCCAAAGCATCGAGCTGCTTTCAGACGTGCATCCCAGCAAGCCACTGAAAGTCTTTTGATGATTTAGTTGCAATATGTAAATAAAAGATCTGATTAAAGAAAAAAACACACACATTTGTTAAGGCTGCTTGGAGAAATGTATCCACTTGTACAGACATGCACATTTTTTGAGTGCGTACCCTACCTCATTCCAAAAGGATTTAAGATAGCTCCGGGTCACGTATTGGCAGATAGAACAATCTGAACTCAACATCTTAATGCCAGCATTAAATGTCCTGCCTGCACAAGACGCGCATTTCCACAGCTACAACACCACCCCAGGCTCTGGAACCAGAGAGAATTAAAGGTGCTTCCTTCACAGGGCAGTTGGGTGGAGCATTGCAAAGTCACCTTGAGGCTGGTTCTGTTCCGATGTGGGGCGGTGGTTAGCAGGCTCTTAATCTGTCTCCCACGATCAAGTCCTCTTGCCCGACCTCAACCAAAGTTCTGTCTCCGTGCCAGTGTTATTCGCCCAAGCTGAGCTCTTCCTCAAAAACCGGTGTGGATGTCCTCACCCTGCAGGCTTGGAAGGCTTCCATCTTCTCCCTAGTTCTCTTCTTCTCCCTCTGAACCCTGATTCCCAAGGATCTTCCCTTGAGCTGCAATCTCTCCTCCTAAGGTAGAAGGGCAAGAATGTGAATTTTGGAATCAGCAGACCTGGGACTGAATCTAGAGTCTGCCTTTTACTATCCTTAAAACCCTGACAACTCACTTCACTTCAGTTTGCTTCCTTTGAAATGGGAGGGATCATAAGACCAACCCCAGAGGTTTAGTAAGGATGAAATGAGAGAAGTCTATAACACTCAGGACCTGCCTGACACAGAAGTATTTAATGCATGGTTGCCATTGTTATTAACTTACATCTCCCATGCACGCTGGACATCAGCCGTCAACCTCCTTCCTGAACCCCCTGTATTGCCTATAAACAAGCAGGCCAGATCAACTCGGTCCTCCCAAGATACCCCCCAATACTCCTTACTGAACCTCCCTCCTTCCTCCAGCCCATTCTCTACCCTAATCAGTATGATGTCCCGATTCTGCACACCAGGGGCCTGCCTTGCATTGCTTCCCCACACACACGTCTGCCCCACAATGTCAGGTGTGCGTGCCCAGGCTCTAACACACTCTTGCCACCACCTCAGCCCTGTTCTGATGGAAGTGAAGGAAGAAATAACGCTTAAGAATTAAAACAGTGGGCTTTTTCTTCTAGATCCCTGCATGTCTCCTTTGTTGGAAAAGCCAATCCTTTGGGTGCTTCATGATTTGCACCCTCTATGTTTTCATTCATTCTCAAAAGGGTAATTCTCCAAGGATAAGCAAGGTAGACACAGCACCTGCCCTCAGTTTGCTTACAGTTTAGTAAAGGAATAGTCTTCAAGTGGTAGATTACATGTTTGTCAAATTTACATGGTTCTTCCACTTGGGCAAGTTGCTTAACTCATCTGAGCCTCGTTTTCTTCATCTGAAAAATGGAACAATGAGAGTCTCCACCTATGGTTTGACAAGCAGCCTCAGCTCACCCCTCTGCCGGACCCCTAAGGCAGTGCACAAACCTCACAACTGCATGAAGAGCCTTGAATTAGTTCACTTTAAGTCACTAAAACGAGGCTGGCACCTTGTAGGTGCACAAGAGTAAGTCGTTATTGATTGCGAAGGTAACACGGGGCTAACACAACACACTGGGCTTACAGGGGTCACTATCATTCAGTGCCTTGTGTATCTTAGCAGTGGCTTTGTCTCTTGAACATATTTGTGGTCATTCTTAGACATAAGAAGACAGCTCTCTTATTAACTGTTGCCAGTTCCTTTTTCGGGAGCTGCTGAATAGGTAAGATGTTTCTTTCAGTTGTGACCCCTGCTTCAGCACTCCTTCTAAGAGGATAATAAATGAGCATGGTAAATTTTCCTGCTGCAGTTAACTACTGTCTGAGAGCTGTGTCAAGAGATTATCTGAGAGCGTTGGGATAAATGATAGATTGCTTGGAGGCTATTTATAAATACAGCATAATGAGGAACCACTGAAAGAGGCATGAAGGATGCGCAGGAGGGAGGAAAGGGAGGTGATGCCAGAATGTTAACAGTGAAGACAGAGGAGGAGGGTCAGAGGAGGGAAACATACAGGGAGGTGAACAACTGGCCTGGACACATGACAGCAGAGAGGGCAGGAAGGGGGTGCCGGGAGGTGAGGGGACAGGAACATACAGGGAAGGAGAGATCATTGTCAACCAACAGGAAAGGATGAAGTTTGAATAAACAAAATGCATGAGGCAGGTTGGGAAGAAGGCAGAATAAAAGAAATGGAAAAAGAAACTCAGGCTGAATATAATTCAGTGCAGAAATGGAAAATATACATTAGATTATGATTATTTTGTTTCAACAAAGGAGCGAAAGTTTTGCCTGATAGAGGTTACTGAGCTTCTCTGAGGTCACCCCTGTGAACATTCCGTGGCGGTTTTATCCCCTCCCACACCTTTTTGTTTTTGTTTTTTGCATTATATTTGAAATGGACACACAAGGGAAACTTAGAGTGTCTTTATCAGAGTTGAACTCCTAAGTTATAGCACTTCAAGTACAGAAATCATAATATGATATGATGATAAGAAAACCATCAAAGAAATGATAGTATGGATGAAAACAAAACAGAAGTTCTATTGATACTAAGATTTCTGTCGCCTATCCTTAGAGTGCTTGATCAACCATGGCATATCCATCTCATATCATAATCCTTTAAGATGAATAGAGGGAGGTAGTGTGGTTTTTATTCCACCAAAAAAGCTTAAAGTGCTTACTTTAATCCAAAATAATCCCAAATAATTTTAAATGATTTAATTAATAATCTCAATCCAAATAATCCCTACTTGACCTCTCCGAGATTCCATTTCCTCCTTCTACAAAATGCGGGTCCTGCTACTTCCCGCCCCCCCCCAAGGTTATTATAACTATTAGAGATAAAATATATAAAGCATTTGGAACAAGTAGATGGCCAACAAATTTTAGCTATTATTTTCATGCAAGAGAAAATAGTAATATGCATCTTTATAGCTAAGAAAAAGTATTATTGCATTAGCAAAAAAGGTAGGGGAAGTAGGGTGGAAGATTAAATTGAGGAAGAGAAAGAAAGTAGTCACACGAAAAAGCATGCTGGCGTCAACTTATTATATGATGAAGGGAAATGTATTCCTCTGCTGCCTCTGGGTCACTGTGCCTAAATGGAAATAAATACAGAAATGGAATAAATCCCGCCATAGACTTCATGAGCTGCTAGTAAAATGGGGGCCCGGCATCCCTCAGAAGTTATTTTGATTTGTACTTGAAGGTAATGAGATAAGTGGGAACCACGCTGTAAAAAACAGCGTTACACAGATAGAAGCCTGGGGTTTTGATGTTAAAAAACCTGAGAATTAGCAGCAGCCACGCCCTCCTGGACTTGACGGCTGAACGTAAGTCCTTTCTAGAGCCCCAGGATACACAGGCCTTCTATATTATGTTTGGAACTAGTGTGTTGGATAAACGTGGCTCATCAAGTCCAATCAAAAAGCAACCCATTTTGTGTCTCAGTGTTATTTTATTCAATAGGGGTTTGGTTCTTCCCCTATCCCTGGGTGAATATTTGGGCAAGTTCATAACTTTTCTGCTCACCCTTGAGAAATACAGTCTTGGGGCGCCTGGGTGGCTCAGTTGGTTAAGGACCCACTTCAGCTCAGGTCATGACCTTGCGGTTGGTGGGTTCAAGTCCTGTGTTGGGCTCTGTGCTGCCAGCTCAGAGCCTGGAGCCTGCTTCCAATTCTGTCTCCCTCTCTCTCTGCCCCTCCCCTGTTCATGCTCCGTCTCTCTCTGTCTCAAAAATAAATAAACATTAAAAAATTTTTTTTAAAAAGAGGAGAAATACAGTCGGAATTTAGTAATTGGTATGTCCAACCCCATGTAATAGGGCACACCTTCAAGCTTGAATGAACAGTAAGGCAATTCTCTCTCTCCCAGCATCTGTCTGCTGCAGCTGAAGAAGGGATGTGTGACTGGCTCTCTCTCTTCCCTCCTGGGAGGTTTCTCCTCCCCTTCCTCCTCCTCCTCCTCCTCCTCCTCCTCCTCCTCCTCCTCCTCCCCCTCCTCCCCTTCCTCCTCCCAGAACTTAGATAAACTGCAGTTTCCACCCTTTGCAAGGTTTGAGTTCAGAGCGACAGGAGAGGAGTGAGGGGGAGGAAAGTCCCTTACCTTCCTGACACTGTGTGAGCCAGCGTGACGCTGTCTGCTAGTGGCAGATGTCTCAACCTGCTTGTTCTCTTATACGCACGATGGTGGGGTCTGTGGAGACACCCACATCACCGGTGACTCCCGTCTGCAGTTTCTTCTGTCCTAGCTACTCCAGTCGGTCAGTTTGATGAGCAGGGATTGCACCGTGGTGTTTTTCATTTTGGTAAAAACAGGTAGTTGCGTGCCATCACCTTCTCAGTTAACAGTATAAAAACCATGAGGGATCATTCAAGTAAATGAAAAGATGGAGGTAAGTAAATCCGAGCAGAAATACTACTGCTTGGAGTCACTTCAGTGCAGAACTTATCACTTATTACAATTTATAGGAGGCTCTGATGACACTTGGCAGATTGCCAGTCCCCGATGTGCTAGGTTCCCCTTCTCAGATGGGATGACTCGCTTCTCCATGAGCTCTCTTTATTTATTTATTTTTTTTATAAATGTTTAAATGTTAAATTTATGTTTGAGAGAGAGAGACAGAACGCAAGAAGGGGAGAGACAGAGAGAGAGAGAAACACAGAATCCGAAGCAGGCTCCGGGCTCCGAGCCGTCAGCACAGAGCCCAATGCAGGGCTCGAACTCACGAACTGTGAGATCATGACCTGAGCCAAAGTCGGTCACTCAACCGACTGAGCCACCCAGGCACCCCATAGAAGAGTGTTGTTTTGAAGAGGAAAACACTTGTGAAGAAAGAGAGGGCCATTGAAAATGAGTTCATTCATCTGTATTTTAGAAAAATAAGTCATAATACAGTGAAGGGAGAAATGGAGTGATAACAACTGTTCATTTTAAAATCATTTCAAACTGTTGTGAGTTTGCAACTAAGTCACAAAGATTATGTCTCAAGCTCTAAATTCTCACCAAGTATTAGTCCAAGTAATATGAAATTGCCAACATGTGAACATTTTAAAAATGTATAGAATTGCAATTTCATATGGTTCAGACTTTTCTTAACCTCTCACCACTACTACTGAATTTCACCTTGTAGTTGAGAAAATGTGAAACTTAGATCAGGTGCCTGTGTAACCCCACAACCAGACCCTAAGCTTCTGGAGGTGAGCGGCATCGACTTGCTCACTCTTACGTTCCCTGCAATACCCGGTACACAACAGAGCTGAGAGAATACTCACCAACTCTTACCACAGACTCAGACTCGTGCTTGAAATGGAGCCATCAAGTTATTAGCCACCAAATGGTGCAATTAGATCCTAATCATTGGTCCTCCCCTCGATACACAAAGTGGAAGGTATGAGAAGTTTACGAACCTTACATGTGATCAGCAACTTCAAGAAAACTTTACGATTTCTCCCCTCTAAATTGCCCAGGGAAAGGAGAAGGATGGGAAAGTGACATCTCCTCCAAGATGCAAAGCGGGTCAGCTCTGGAGGGAAGAGGTTAGGTTCAGCCTCCAGTCCCAGACTCCTGCCAAATCCACGGGAGGCAGCCATCTTGCCCATGCCCCTCCCCTGATGTCAGGCAGGGACAAGAGCTAAAGCAGGGCATCGAGAGGAGTCATACACCACTTCTGCCCACTCAGTGTCTAAGGAGAGATTATTTCTTGGCAGTTGCTTCAGCATTTTTAAAACTCCCAGCCAGAGCCCTCTCCCTCTGGTGTTCTTCTGGTCTGACTGGAAATTCCCAGATGTGTTTAGGGCTTTGTTCTAGAACGGGTGAACACTCTGGATTTGCAGGGTATCATCTGTTGAATATTCGGAGAGAATTTTTTTTTAATGTTTTTTATTTATTTTTGAGAGAGTGAGAGACAGAGCGTGAGCAGGGAAGGGGCAGAGAAAGAGGGAGCCACCGAATCCAAAGCAGGCTCCAGGCTCTGAGCTGTCCGCGCAGAGCCTGACACGGGCCTCGAACTCTCGAACCATGAGATCATGATCTGAGCTGAAGTCAGATGCTTAACCAACTAACCACCCAAAAGCTCCGAGAAAGTTTTTCAACCTAACTCAACATTAACTCTGCTGACTCTGACATAGAATTTCAATCAGATATGTGGGTCTTCTAAAATCATAAAGTCTTCTAAAAAAAAAAAAGTCATTTGATGTTTGTGTTCCTGAATTATTGTTTTATGTTTTTAATTAAAAAAATTATTTATTTATTTATTTTGAGAGGGAGAGAGAGGCAGCAAGCAGGGGAGAGGCAGAGAGAGAGAGGAGGAGAGAGAGAATCCCCACCAGGCTTCACGCAGAGTGTGGAGTCTAATGTGGACCTCGATCTCATGGCTGTGAGATCATGACCTAACCCGGAATCAAGTCAGATGCTTAACTGACTGAGCCACCCAGGCGCTCCCTGAATTATTGTTTTAGTGCAAAAATATTTACATCTGGCATTTTGAAATCTTCTAAAGGAAGTTTTTCAGACACCTTGGGGGATGTGATTTCTTAATAGAAGGAAACTGCCACGGTTTTGTATAAGGCATTAGACACCACTCCAAAATACCCTCAAATTTATCAACACCCAAATTCCCAAAGTCACAAAGACCATATTAGCATTTCCTTATAAATGCATTTGGGATCCTCAGTAACTTGAAAGACTTCTATTTTAGTATTTAGGATGAAACATAAAGCTAATTAATAAAATATGGAGCTAAGCATCATGCCAAATGAAATCAATATTTATTGTAAATAACTGAAACAACTTTGCTGTAGGAGAAAGGTCCTAAAACTGTGCTCGGAAAGATGCTGAATACGTTCCTATATTTTCACAAACGCATGCTGGGTATTACGTCCAGCCTCAGAGCTGCATTGGAGAAGAGAAAGGATCACCCCTAATGCCAGGAAGCAGTCACACAGCCGAAGAACATTGAATAAGCATTTTATAATCGATACCCCTAAAACCCCAAGAGAAATTTTAAAACTTAAATTGTCTGAGGCTTAGCTGTATGGCTCCCAATTAACGGAATGAGTTGTGTTTTTAAATACTCATGTCCTGCTGAAAATTCCCCATGGCTTTTTTAAAAAGCTATAAAATGTGTTTCTGGCGACAGAATTCACCTTAATAAGTTTCAGAAGGTTTGATAGTTCATTCACACGTTAGCTTATAAATGATGTAGGCAAGTAAGCAAAATCCCTTTTCCCATCTTCTGCATTTTTGGGAGGAGTACAAAACCCAGCTGCATTTCATTACAGTGATTTTGGAAAGCCCAAGACAGTGCATGAGGACAAGAGGACTCAAAATTCAGTACTTGAGGGGCGCCTGGGTGGCTCAGTAGGTTGAGCGTCTGACTTCGGCTCGGGTCATGATCTCACGATTTGTGAGTTCAAGCCCCGCATCGGGCTCTGGGCTGACAGCTCGGAGCCTGGAGCCTGCTTTGGATTCTGTGTCTCCTCCTCTCTCTGCCCCTCCCCAACTTGTGCTCTGTCTCTCTATGTGCCGCGAAAAATACATAAATGTAAAAAAAAAATTCAGTACGTGGAACCTGAGGTTACACATTGCATATGGTTCTCTGTGCTTCTCTCTCTCTCTGTATCAAATGCTAGATAATTTTAAGCCTCTGCTGACCTAAGAGTTTGTCACTGACGATTGAACAACAAGAACTATTTAGACCTATTTAGCATTTACAATTTATAAGCCACTTCCTATTCATTCTATCGCATGATGGTAACTTTGAGTTCAGCCGTGCCCCCAAAGGGCCTTGATCTCAGAGCAACTTAAACCTCTGTAAGCTCTTTTATGGGTCTGATCCCATCGGAAAGCATTGGATTCCAGTGACAATCACCTTGTGGCTCTTTTGTTTCCCTGATAAAGAATTAAAAGCAGGTTGGATCCTCCTAGCAGCGTTCGCGGCACACCCTTGACAATAGTGGCTTTGTGGCAGTGTTGAGGTCATCATTTTATAAAGCAGCACAAAAATGTGCTCTTAGCAGCAAAGCCAACACTCAGATTCTTCAACCGGCCATGTGAGTGATTTTAATTTTATGCACGTTTCCTCATTTTCAGTATGAATACGGTATATTCCACACAGCCTGTGCCGCTCAGTTTTACAAAAAAAAAAAAAAAACGCCTTTGAAGTAACTCACCAACCGGGGTCATATTTACAGTGTATTTCACTGACTTCCTGTTTGGGGGCCTGGCAGAGGCAACAATGAGTAGGCCTAAGACATGCTTTGAGAAGGTCCCTGGTTCCCCTTCTTCACGCACGCGAGGCACTTCAGATGCTTTGCAGAGAAAGGGTAAGCTAATAACCCTATTTATGCAGTCACAATGCTAGGTGGAGTCCATATTTGGAGAGAGACTTTATCTTAGGAAAGCAGATGTCCAACGAAACAGCCTAAATTCTCCAGGATAGGTGAGATCAGATGGAGTATCAATTGTAATGAGTGTCTGTTTAGTAGCAGGCTAGGCTACTGGGTTCCCTCCTGAAGCAAATCTGAATATTGCTTTTTCCATGTTCCAAGTGATGGAACCAAACCAGAGAACAGGAGAGGGTTTGTGACTCCAATTCGTCTTGAATTTTCCCAGCGGAGGTCACCTTTTTCACGATATAGATGGGTTTCAAGGTCTTAAGCAGGTTAGTTTATAAATTACAACTGACGAATTATCGAAAGGAGCCCTCAGTTTCTGGAACTGAGAACAGACCCTTTACAAGCCACTTTATTCTGACAAGAAAGAAAAATAGCAGTTGTTTAGAAAATGTAGGTCATTTGGGGCACCTGGGTGGCTCGGTCGGTTAAGCGTCCAACTTCGGTCCAGGTCATGAGTTCGAGCCCTGCGTCAGGTTCTGTGCTGACAGCTCGGAGCCTGGAGCCTGCTTCGGATTCTGTGTCTCCCTCGCTCTCTGCCTCTCCCCAGCTCATGCTCGCACTCTGTCTCTGTCAAAAATCAATAAACTTAAAAAAAAAAAAAAGGAAGAAAATGTAGGTCATTTAATATAGATCGTGGTACGTGAGGTAAGTCTCCTAAACTAAATACATCTCTTTTAAACCTTTGTGGGGTGCCTGGGTGGCTCAGTCGGTTAAGCGGCCGACTTCAGCTCAGGTCATGATCTCATGGTCCGTCTGTGAGTTCAAGCCCCGCATCGGGCTCTGTGCTGACAGCTCAGAGCCCGGAGCCTGTTTCAGATTCTGTGTCTCCCTCTCTCTCTGACCCTCCCCCGTTCATGCTCTGTCTCTCTCTGTCTCAAAAATAAATAAACGTTAAAAAAAATTAAAAAAAAAAAAACAAACCTTTGTGCACACATGCACACACACACACACACACACACACACACAACTATTGTTGTCAAATTATCTTGGCTGCTTTAAAATAGGGCTTTTCTCCATTTAAGATATTTCACACAGAAGAAGAGTCATAAGTATTACTTTTTGCAAATCTCTGCAGTACTGTGACCTTAGTTGTATCTACCTCTGAAGCCAATTTTATAGGCATTGAAAATGACAAGTGCATATATTGAACATTTGAATTTAGTTTTATGGGATCTGGTGCCCTTAACTGGCTAGGCACAGTTGTCATTCCCTTTTTTCCCCTTCACTTGTGAACTTTCATAGACTTTTATCTGGCAAGCAGCCAGGACTTATGTTAAAGGCATTAAAACAATACCTTGTGTAGGTTGAACCATAACATTCTCGAAAGCCTTTATAATAAAGCAAGGAATCAAGTAGTTCACACTGTAAGTCAATAAAAATACCTTCTTTAAGAGAGAAGAGGGAGTAACGATGATAAATAGTACCCAACGGAAATCCTTGCAAATGGATTGTCTAAAAAACCTTCGTTGCCCCACATGGATCATTATTTTGACTATTTCTGTCATATAAATCTCTCTAAAATCAATTGGGATGAAGCGCAGAGAGTAAAGGTTGCTACTTGTGCCCCAGTGGATGGCTATGTGTGCAGTTAGCCAGCTGCTGAATAATGTTGACCAGTAGGGAGCAGTAGAGGAGTGTTGGAGCACAGACCTGGCCAAAAATCAAGATCCTGGAAAACAAAATAAAGACGTCTTCTCTTAAAATGATGTCAAGTTTCTCCTGACAGCGAAAGACATTTTTGAACTATGTTGCAAACGTATCCGTTTTTAGAGAATGGATAAAGAACATCCAAACAATAAGCAATATCAAACGTGAATACCAGTAGTTGTACTGATGTTTATTATAAGTTGAAGCTCTTTACTTTGGAGGAGTGGAAAAACTCAGCAACAAATTCTGTACAAGCTTCAGATCACCATTAACAGCTCTAATCCAAAGCGGGTCTCAGACTTGTCCTATAGGAGGGTCACCAAAATCAACGTCGTTTCTACAAATGCCAACTTATACCGAACATTCACGACACTCACATCGATTTACCAATAAGTGTGTGTGTCACTCACTACACAGTCAACTAGCCTGTGTACGAACTACACCAGAGTTTACAATATAAATCTCTTTTCTCCTTGGCCTTAGTAACCCCATTGGCGTGGTACTGAAAATGCCAGTGATAAAAACAACACTATCAAGGCCACCACGCTTACTCTGTGCCAACACTGTGCATTTCACATCTATTACACTGTTTCCATTTCAAGCCTGACTTTACTACATGTTCAAAACTGACTTCTTGGTTCCCTGTTCGTATACCTGCCCATCTCATATAGAGTACCCCCTCCACCCAAGCCACAAACATAACAGTCACCCTTGATCCCTCCTTCCTTACCGCCCACAAGTCCTCTTGATTCTGATTCCAAAGTATATTTCATCCCCGATTCTAAAATATATTTCATCCTCATTCTCTTCTTTCCAAGTCCACTGTCACACCTTCACCTGGGTCCCTATCATCTCACAGCTGCATCACAGTAAAAGCCTCCAGCTGGTCTTTATCCTTCCAGCAGAAGTTTGGTCTTTATATTAGAAAACACGGGTCAGATGCCAGCATTTCCCTGCATGAAACCCTTCAACTGCTGCCCATTGAATGTGAAATGCAATCCAGACCCCTTCAGATGGCCCCCCAGTCCCTGGCCATCCATTCTGCCTCACCCCACACCCACTCCAGGTTCTCTGACTCAGGACCTTCCCACATGATGCTGCCTCCGCCTGAAGGCTGTGTGATTTCGGGAAGTCACCTAACCTTCTGGGCCTTGGTTTTCTCCTCCATAAAAGAGGGAGCTTGGTCTTTTTCCAGCAGTGACCTTCCTGTTCCCTTTGAAAAGACAGAAGTTCTCTTGAATTTATCTTTTAATAAATTCTACCAAGCACTGATCCTGAAGTCATATGAGAGGTTAGCCACATGCCCATTGGAAAATATTTTCCAAGTGTAGTACAGAATATAAAACACTTTGAAACTGAGATGTATATGTTAACCAGCAATGTTTCCAATTAATAGAGGGATGTTTATACCATGTGAGAAGCCTTAAAGCCTAAATTACAGCAGGGTAGGAGACTTAATCCTTAGAAAGTAAATTTCCTATCCTCTTACTAGGTTCTGTCTGAACGCACCAGTTATGTGCTAAATTGGCATTTTAGCCACCCTTTATTAAAAGTGCATTTTCAAGGTTTATGCTGTTGTCATCAGCAGGACAGTATTTCCAATTTCCTATTGTCGGGCACCCAAACTGGGGTTCCGGGCCAAATGTCCTTTCTTCCATTGCCTGTAGGAGATAATTAATAATAAGATGCTCCTAAGTCAGTGCACCACAGAAAGGAAAGATGAATTCTTGACATATGTCTGTTTATAAACTGAGCCAACCCCACCCCAATCCAATCCAGTTCTGCAAGCGTGCTTGAATTTCTACTAGATGCCGGGTCAGGTTCCAGGTTGTGGTGAGTAGATCCCGGGCTACACGCCGCAGCAGGCAGACTCAGACAGAAACAGATCGTGTCAGAGATCTGGTGAAATAATAGAGGACAGGCTGTAGGCTCTGGGGCAACCAAGTGCTTGTCTCAGTGTGGGGGCATCAGGCAAAATGTGATAGACGAGTAGTGTTTACCTGTTACAGAAGAAAAAAGCATTCCAGAAAAGGGAGTCAGGTAGGCGGACAAATAGGGCTGCATCAGCAGTGTCCTTTGGGCCAACAGCCAGGGCTCAGGAGGGTCTGTGGTCAGAGACAGAGCTGGAAAGAGAGGCAGGCAGGCACCATGCTGTGAAGAGGCTGGTGCGAGCCGCCTGCTTTCCATACAGCCTAACGGCATCCAGACGTACCCATGATAATAGCCACACTAGATAACGTACTCAGACCTCACGAAATGCCACTTTCCACGAAATAACTCACGCCATGCCCTGTAGCCCAGCTCTCTTCCGCCCTGCTGTGCACCATCGCGTAGAGAAAAGGAGACTTAAAACTGCGTGACCCGGGGCAAGTCACTCAACACCTCTGAACTTCACTTCCTCATCTGTAAAACGGGGACGACTGAGTTGTTGTGAGAACTAGCCAAGTTGAGAAATGCGAAAGATTTCGTTGGCACCATGCCTAGCACACGGGTGTACCTGCTGCCATTCTCGTGTTCAACGGCGTCACCGGGATTCATTTCTAAGATTGTGAGAAATGGAACAAGCTGACCAGATTTGCGTGTTCAAAGGTGTCTCAGGGGGCCGAGCCGCCTTATTGCCAGCTCCCAGGGGACACCGTGCACTCTGAGGTCAGTATAAATGTGCCCCTCGGATGTGGGCCGTGCGACAGCTCTGAGAACAAGACAGGAAGTAATACGGAGATGATGAAAACTCGAACTGGGGGGAGCAGAGAAAAGGGGGTGGCAGTAGGGGTGCAGAGACTAGTGACCGAGCAGGTAGGGACTCTAAGGAACCACCAGGTTTCTGGCCCGAGCGGGTGTGTGGAGGGAAGACGGGTGTGGGAATTGACTCCGATTAGGGTCTGTTTCTGAAGATGCCTCTCCTACTTCTTTGCAAAGGCAAAACAAACACAATTTTGGACTAGCGATTTCTTCCCGTGAAGTGTGAGTTCCTCTCAGGAGTATAAAGAACGGGGATCGAGTGTGTTCTCAGTAACCTACCCCAGGGAGGCACAGTGCCAGGGCCGATGTCAGAATCCTGTCGTGATTTGCCGTCCTAGCAGTCTTGTCCGGCGAGACTATTTCTGCATTAATGATTGCAATCCCCTGAGGCACCTTTTCCGGTGAAATGAGGTACCTACAGCTGAAGTCTCCTAGTAGCTGGGAGCAAGTTCTTCACTTTGCTCATGTCTGTTCAAATGTACATCAACACAGCGTGCGTGAGTGTGGCGCTTTAATGACACAGAAGCAGAAAAATCTGTACGTGTGTCCTTCTGTAAAGACAACCTCAGCACATCCTGAAAATGAGAGACACGGCAAAGAGCCCAGCTTGTGTCGCTGCCTTGGCCGGGTCAGCGGCTCTAGAACTCACACCCGCAGGCCCCGGGGAAGGCTCCATCTCCCGGAGCAGGTGGGCGTAGGGCTGCAGGGAGAATTTCTTTTGCCCCTGTTGGGTCCCCAAATGTCTTTTCTAGTTTACCTTCCTATTAACCACTTTCAAAGAAAAACAGAGTTCGTTTAATAGCTCACATGAAATACATTTTTGGAGGGGATTTCGTTTTTACTCCCGCTCTCCCCGAGTGCGATACCTATCAGATATGCGTGCCACATTGTATGTGTAGCTTCCCTCCTGGGGGCCCAGGCCGAGAGCGCTGTTGACACCTTGATCGTCCAGGGTCCCCTCCGCAGAGCACACGTTTGAGCTGAGATTGATGTCACGCTGTTTATCCTTTAGCCACCGTTCCTTCCTTTTCTTTAAGTTAAAAAAAAAAAAAAAAATTTAATGTTTATTTTATTTGGGGGAGAGAGAGAGGCAGAAGGGAGACAGAGAGAGAGACACAGAATCGGAAACAGGCTCCAGGCTCCGAGCTGTCAGCACAGGGCCCGTCGCGGGGCTCGAACTCACAAACCTTGAGATCATGATCCGAGCCGAAGTCTGCCGCTTAACCGACTGAGCCACCCAGGTGCCCAGTTCCTTTTCTCTGTTTTAAACCAAAATATACTCTTATATTTTTCAAAACAACTACTCATAATAAACATCCAATAATTTGGGTCAAAAATCTAAAAACAAACTTTAAAGAAATAAAACATGTGTACAATTTGATACTTTAGTAATAATTAATGGGGCGCCTGGGTGGCTCAGTCGGTTGCGCGTCCGACTTAGGCTCAGGTCATGATCTCGCAGTCCATGGGTTCGAGCCCCGCATCGGGCTCTGTGCTGACAGCTCAGAGCCTGGAGCCTGCTTCGGATTCTGTGTCTCCCTCTCTCTCTGCCCCTCCCCTGCTCATGCTCTGTCTCTCTCTGTCTCAAAAATAAATAAAAACATTTTTTAAAAAGTTAAAAAAAAATAAGAACAGCAGCTACCATTTGTTGAGCCCTGATCATATATAAGTGTTATGCTATGAACCTTATAGCTGTTACTGTGTTTAATCCTTACAACCACCATGGAAGATATATTCCTTCCAGGGCTCACTTGAGAAGGCTGGGCTCAAATGGACGTAACCGGAGCCTTACTCCCAGACACTGAATAGAAGGTCTGTTGGAAATGGCTAGAGGCCTGAGAGTCGGAACAAAGGCCAGGGAGCCCAGTGGCCCATGACTCCCTTGCTCCAGAGGGACTTCCCATTACTGCCTCAGCCTGATTGTTTATAGCTTCTGGAGCAAACTTCCACGTTGGGCTGTTGGCCTTGAGCCTTGTGGTTGAGTTCCTCCTCCGTTACGATGACCGTTTGCTCTACCCTGGCGCCCTCCCCCCAGTCCTGCTTTCACCCCTGCATTTCCTCTCTTCTGGTCACTACTGAGCGCTTTCCATGTGCCAAGCACTGACCTGAGAACTGGACTCACAGCAGTGAGTAAAAACAACTGTTTTGTGTAGGGCTCTGTTCTGTGGAGCTCAACTCTACTGGGCACAGACCCAAAATAAACAAGAAATAAGAAATCACCTGAATCTGGCTTTGAAATCAAACCCCTTTCCATCTCAGACGTGACTCCGGGGTTCTGACCAACCACACACCAAAGCCCCTTGCAGGGGCTCTTCCCCTCCGTGGTTGGCAGTCTGGTTCCCCTTCTTGGGCTGTCAGAATTCACTGAAGGGATAGCCCTGGCCTCAGTGTGCCTCATTCACAAGCCCGGATAATGAACAAGGTCGTGTCAGTCTAATTCCACCCTAGCAAATTCCTCTTTGTTATATGTTCAGCCTCCCAGTAGCTACCAGAGAAACTAGCCAGTTATACAGTCTTTACTCCTGAACTGTCTGCTTCAGATCTATCTTTAGCTGAGTGGAATAATCTAGAAGGACACCTGATGGCCTCTCTTTTAGTCCTTCCTTGCCAGATGCCTGCATCTTTCTTCCGTCCTATGGTCTGGCCCCTTGAGCTCTGGAGACCCAAAGGCACCCTCTGCTGCTGTGGTTATCCTCTAATGATCCTGGATTGTCACTCTTCCCACAAAGTTCTCACCTCCTCAGCCTTGTAAAGGGCAAGGAGGTGTGACTGCCTCTCCACCTTAGGGTGGAATATGGCAGACCCTTAATATTCTTACAAACCAGTCCCTAAGCCCTTAGCCCGTGTTCAGGTTCATAAACGATGCTGTAATAGCACATAATTTCTCCCATAAAGTGCAGTCAAATGTGAAGTGGCCTCTTCAAAACCTAAATGATGCTATAAATATTAGACAAAAATATTTGAATTTCTTCTAAGAATTGTCAGGTGTATACAACTCCCGCTTCTCTCCACTTCCAGTACAAGGAGTGCACTCCTGGGGGGCAGTTTTGTTCCAAGCAAAGCGTCGCCACCTCACAGGGGTTACAGGGACTGCAGGCAGAGTAAAAACAGCAGTAGGGTAATGAAAACTGACCCAGCGCTCCCCTCACGGTGTGTGAGGGGCTCCATGCTGAGAGCTTTACCTATGTAATTCTTAATCCTCCAACAACTTGTGAGATGTTTCAGAGGAGAAAACTAAAGCACAGAGAGATTGCATAACTCACCCCGATTTCCAGCTAGTAAGTAGTGGAACAAGGACACAGATTCAGGCTGCCTGTCCCCAGAGTCAATGCTGAAATCTCGTCTATAATCTCTCTCAACATGAACCAATAATAAAGCTGGGATGAGCTGTAGGTACAGAGTGGTTGGCTGGGCTCACTCACTGTTGAGTGGAGCTCCCATATCCGCCGCTGCTGTGTGGCATTCAGATCCATGCTTTGGTCAATGGCAGATTGTCACATGTCTTAGGTGTTTGGGTCCCTAAGAATGTGAGCTCCTTCAGTGCCAGGGGCATGGTGGCATTCCAAGGTCACTGAACCTGCTTCCTGCCCAGTTCAGCAAGCTTTATATTTCTAGTTTGTGGCAATCCCCTTCCCGTCCACCAGACTTTTCCATATTTCAGGAGGAGGTTAAGCCCTGGGAGAAAGATCTGAGTTTGGAGATAATACTTCTGATTCAAGAGAAGGCTGTGGGGACAGAAGCAACAATTTCCTGTGACTTAAAAGGATGAAATTAGGGTGGAGGAGAGGGGAAAATGGGTGATGGGCATTGAGGAGGGCACTTGTTGGGATGAACACCGGGTGTTGTATATAAGTGATGAACCACGGGAATCTACCCCCAGAACCAAGAGCACACTTTACACACTGCATGTTAGCCAATTTGACAATAAATTATATTTTAAAAAAAAAAAAAAAAAAGGATGAAATCATTCTTTACCTGACTCTGGAAGACAAGGGAAATGTCTTCCCCTAACAAATTGTGTTTATTGAAGCTGCTAGGTGAGGGTTACTTAATTTAAATACAATAGCACCCTTCGGCAGAATAGCTGGAATGTATTCCCAGTGCTTTCTTGCATAAAGTCTTCTGCTATAAATTCAAATTTGTGTGAGAATAGAATCTTAGAAACAATCCATTGTTTCTTTCATGTTCCTTGAGCTTTCTATCCTCTTTGTAAGTGAAAAAGAAAAACGAACACTGCTTTTCATTTTTGCCTGTTGTCTTCCCTTCCAGGCTCAGATTATTAATGTGTTTCCTTAGTGTCCTTGCAGCGCGTGTTAGTAGAAAAACTCCCACAGCTCAGGGGCTAAACACGACTCAGTCACATCTTACTCACTGTGCATCTCTAGTTCAGGTCAGCAGAGGGCTCTGCTTCTCATAGTCGCTCAGGCACCCGCCCGCCCGCCCACAGGATCGAGACACACACTCCCACCATCACTGAGGCAGGTAAGGGGGGACAGCAGATCACAGACAGGCTGTTACAACTCTGTATGGAAGTAGCCCGTTCCCCCGTTCCCTCAGCAACTTCCCACCAGCCAAAGAAGTCCCATAGCCAAGGCAGTTTCGGGGACGATGGGGTTGTACATGTGCTAGGTGCCTAGAAAGACAAGAAATGAAATGTTAGAGAACAGCCCTTATGAATTCCATAACTGTGTTATATTCTACCATGAACTATTTTTTGCTAAACTATGTTTCTATTGTTAAATATTTTGGCCGGAAGCAATGAATTTATATATGATTTTAGAATATGTATTTGAATGTATTCTATGGCACTATCCCCTAGTAACATTTGGCTGCTCCTATATATGAGGTCCTTTGTACATGTGCACACACATGCACACATATACACATACACACACAGCCTGCTACCAATCCCCACACCAGCAGCTTCCTCCCTCCCGCTTTCCAGTTATGTTTAGTAGCAAGAGAAGTATAAAGCAGAGGTCCCGTCTTACTCACTTTCCTGTATCTGGGTTCTTGACCACCTCTGTGCAGCGTTCTTCTTTTGTGGTAAAGAATTTGTAACAGTGTCTATCTTCCATGCCAGCCAGCTGCGCAAATGCTGAACACACACACACACACACACACACACACACACACGCACGCCTGATCACC
>NW_026058111.1:0-67223 GCF_023721935.1 Panthera uncia | reverse complement strand
TTGTGGCTGTGTCTGTTGCTATGTGCGTGTGTGTGTGTGTGTGTGTGTGCGCGCGCTTGTGTGTAGGTATATGTGGATCTATGTGTGGGTGTATCTGTAACTGTTGCTGTGTGGGTAGGTGTGTGGGTCTGTGGGGTGTGAGGAAGGACCTGTGGGTGTTGCTGTATGTTTGGGTCTAGATGTGTCTGCATGGGGGTGAGAGTGTTAACAACACCTACAGAGGAAAAGCAGCCCTTTTTAGCAGGCCTCTTTCAAGTTAAAAACTGCTTTCAAAACCCGGAAATGGTGGCCAGGCTGTCATCTGCTTCCTGCAGGGGGGTGGGCAGAACAGGGCTGAGAGTGGGAAGGTGGCAGACAGGCCTCCAGACCTGCAGGGACCCCAGACCCACCTTACTGCTGGGCACACCTGTCAAGGACAGGCTGCTTGAGCCTGACTACAGGGACATATTTAGAAACAATTCTCTGGTTGGAGGGGGAGGGGACCCCTTTATTTTCATCTGTACAGAAATAGCTCTCATCAGATAGGAGTTCTTATACCCTCTGGGGTGAGAAGCAGTTCTGAAATAGAAGGAAAGATATTAAGGATTTTAGACAGACAAGAAAACTCCTGAGCTCGCTGAAACCGAGTTTAAAATATTTCTCTAAAAATAAGCTTTGTTTTCCTTGTGGATTCCTCTGGCAATCGGGCCCTTGTGTCAGGGTGCTTAGCTGGCCTGCAAAGCCAGGCGGAATTTTTAAAAAAGCAAGTGTTTCCCAGCCGTGGCCTTGGAAAGTTCTCTGTTTTCCATTTATTAAACTCCTAGTTTCCAGCTAATTAAAATTATTTTCAAAGAAAACTCCTTAGCCTAGCAATATTTGACGAAACACAGAATTCCCAGCGACCCCTCTGCAGGAGGCTGAGCTGGGCCGAGGGGTGGCCTGTGACCCCTCCTCTGGGCCCTGTGCCAGTTTTATAGGAAGAAGGGGGGCCCTTTGAAATGCAGGTCCAGGGCCTGTGTCACCAAATCCCAGCACCCTCCTGGTGACAGGTGAGAGGCTGCTTGCAAGGCAGTCTCTGAGCCCCGCACCACTTGAGAAGGGACTGTGGGGTCTTTGGGAACCTGCTGTTTGTCAACCCACACCACTGAGCATAGGAGGGGCACACTTTGGGGAGAACTCCACCGAGGTAAGCGACAGGTGATCCTGTGCTACCTGGTTGCCCCTTCCTGGCCTGGCTGCTAACAAAGAAGCTTCAGGTCCAGTCAGGCCAGTGTGCCAGGACTCCAGGACTGCAGGACGTCCAGGCTCCCAAGGGCTCACATGGCTTCACCATGTGGTGAAGCAGAAATCAGAAACAATGCAGGGTAGGAGGCTTATGTCATCAAGGGCCAGACCTGGTGTGATTCAGGCAGACTTGCTGCCCTGAGATCCAGTCCAGACATCCAAGGGATGGGGTGCTGGGGCTGTTGGCTGGGACCCTTCAACAATCCCACAGACCGTTCTTGGTTGTCTAGTAAATGTCTGCACTGGGTAAACAGGTGAGCTGACAGCTGTCATCCCCTGCCTTCATGGAGTGCACTGTCATCAGTTGTCATCAGGGTTCGTTCATGATGTGGCATGAACCAGCCTTCATTCCTTGGTGGAGCAGGATAATATTCCATTATACGGACACCACATTTTGTTTATTCACTCATCAGTTGATAGACATTGGAGTTGTTTCTGCTTTTTGGCTCTTGTTGAACAATACGGCTATAATCATCCGTGTACAAGTTTTTGTGTGTTCATGTTTTCTTTTTTTTTTTAATTTTTTTTTTAATGTTTTTATTTTTACTTTTGAGACAGAGAGAGACAGAGCATGAGCAGGGGAGGGGCAGAGAGAGGGGGAGACACAGAATCTGAAGCGGGCTCCAGGCTCTGAGCTGTCAGCACAGAGCCCGACGTGGGGCTTGAACTCAGGGAGTGTGAGATCATGACCTGAGCTGAAGTCGGACGCTCAACTGACTGAGCCACCCAGGCACCCCTGTGTGTTCATGTGTTCAATTCTTTGGGCTATATACCTTGACGTAGAATTGCTGGGTCATATGGTAACTCTGTGTTTAACTTTTTGAGGAACTGTCTTACTATTTTCCAAAGTGATACTTCGGTTTTCATAACTATTATAATAATATTAGTTTCCCCCTCTTGACCTCGTGCATGCTCCATGATGGCCACATAAGAAACTTCTACACTTGTTCACAATAGCCAAAAAGTGGAAACGACCCAAATGTCCATCAACAGATGAATAAATAAACAAAATGTGGTATGTCCTTTCAATGGGCTAGTATTTAGTCATAGAAAGGAATGAAGCACTGATACATGGAGGAACTGTAAAAACACTTAAGTGAAAGAAGCTGGACACAAAAGACCACATATTGTATGATTCCACTTCTATGAAATGTCTAGCGTGGGCATACCCGTAAGACCAAAAGTAGATTGGTGGTGGCCAGGAGCTAGCAGATCAATGGGGACTGACTGCTGATAGATGGGGTTTCTTTTGGGGTTGATGAAAATATTCTGGAACTAGATAATGGTGATTGTTCCACAACCTGTGAACATACTAAAATTTGTAGATTCATATACTTTAACCTGATGAGCTTTATTGTATGTGAGTTATATCTTTATTTTTAGAAAATGTATACTCACAGGCTGAAATCCAGGCTGCAAAAGGGAAGGAGAGGATACTGAGGGAGCCTCTGTCAGGGAAACTGACCTCACTTAGGATCCAGAAAGCCCCTACAAAAGTAAGAAAGGCAAAGTGTAAGTAACGGTAAGGCAAAGGGCCAATGAAAGAGTTTCCAAGTAAAAGGAGCAGCTGTGCAAAGGCCCTGTGGTTAGAGGATGCATGGTTCCAGAGAGGGAAGGAAAGAAGGATATGGTGCCAAAGGGTGGAGAACAGAGCAAGGCGGCACAGGATGGGGCTGGGGCAGTGAGCTCAGGCCTCAAAAGATCTCTCACCTGCCTTCTTCCCACCAATTCCTCCATTAGAACATCAGATTTTGGGTTCAATGATTTCTCTCCACTGTTGTTTTTTCAACATTATCCTCATGCTCCATCACAGTGTCATTCACCTCACTTCAGCTCATCACGTGGGCATTTTATCATACCACATCATCGCAAGAAGAGTGAGTACAGTACAGTAAGAAATTCTGAGAGAAACCACATTCACATAACTTTTATGTGTGTATGGCTGTAGTTCTGTTTTATTATTATTGTTGTACATCTCTTACTGTGCCTAATTCATAGGTGAAACTTTCTCATAGGCATGTATGCGTAGGAAAAAACATAGTATATGTAGGGTACTACTTATGGTTTCAGGCATCCACTGTGGGTCTTGGAACGTATCCCCTTCCATAAGAGGGGACCACTCTATTATCGTTCTGCTTCATCACCTTTGGCTTTCCCTCCTCCTCCAGCTCATGCCCACAGGTCTCCTGGTGGAAATGCCTTAAGGATTCTAATAGCTACTATTTATAGAGCTTCTCTTTTTTTTCTAATTGTTTTTAATGTTTATTTATTTTTGAAAGAGACAGAGCGTGAGCAGGGGAGGGGCGGAGAGAGAGACACACACACACACACAGAATCTGAAGCAGGATCCAGGCTCTGAGCTGTCAGCACAGAGCTGGATGCAGGACTCGAACCCACAAACTGTGAGATCATGACCTGAGCCTAAGTCTGACGCTTAACCAACTGAGCCACCTAGGTGCCCCTTGGAGCTTCTCTTATGAACTAAAGTTTTACATATGTTAAGGATAGTCCTTTATATCTCCCAAGACTGAGGTACTTTTGCTATCCCCATTTCAAAGATGAGGAAACTGAGCTCAGTGTAGTTGTCATATGCCTGAAACCAGAAAGGCTGGAGCAAAATCCAAAGGAATCTAAACTGTTGCTCCTTCAAATCTCCTGGGGCTACTTCTCTCACTCCTCTCTACCTGGCTTTTCCCACACTGTCTATAAACCCATATTTCCAAGAAGCCTTCCAGGGGTCCAGGGCAGTCTATTTCCTGCTTCATCTATGCTTTTAAAATCCTACTAGTTTGGGGCACCCAGGTGGCTCAGTCAGTTAAGCGTCCAACTTCAGCTCAGGTCATGATCTCACAGTTCGTGAGTTCGAGCCCCGCATCGGTCTCTGTGCTGACAGCTCAGAGCCTGGATCCTGCTTCAGATTCTCTGTCTTCCTCTCTCTCTGCTCCTCACCCGCTCACACTGTCTCTGTCTCTGTCTCTATCTCTCTCTCTCTCTGAAAAATAAATGAACATTAAAAAAAAAAAAAAAAAAAAAACACAACATGTTAATGCTAAAAAAAGGTTTAGGGGCACCTGGCTGGCTGACTCAGCCGGTAGAGCATGCAAGTCTTGATCCCGGGGTTGTGAGTTCAAGCTCCACACTGGGTGTGGAGATTACTTGAAAATAAAATCTTTAAAAAGTAAATAAGTAGGGGCACCTGGGTGGCTCTGTCAGTTAAGTGTCCGACTTCAGCTCAGATCACAGTTCATGAGTTCAAGCCCCACATCAGGCTCTCTGTCATCAGGGCAGTGCCCGCTTCAGATCCTCTGCCCTCCTCTCTCTCTGCCCCTCACCCGCTCTCTCTCAAAAATAAATAAACATAAAAAAATAGTAATAAAGAAGTAAATAAATTTTTAAAAATAAAAAATGTTTAAAAAAATCATGACCTAGTGTATCCCTTTCATCCCACAGATGAGAAAACTAAGACTTAGAGAATGTGGGGGAACCCCTCTGGAGATTTTCCAATTTCTGGAAAATGAGATCACCCACCCCGCCTCAGGACACTCTTCCCAGGTACGATCTGTGCCGCAGGGCTGTTGGTAAAAATGTAAATATCAACTTTCACCAAGGCAGACCTAAATCCCTCTGGGCTGAGAGGCTCAGAGGGGCTGGTTTCTGGATGTTCTGTCCATCCAGCCTCTCAGGGAGGGCCTGGAGGGTCATTGGATGGACATGGCCAGGAGCTTACAAAGCACAGCCCTTTGAGCCCAGAGCTGCTGCAGGAGCAGGGGCACGGGAGGGCGCCAGGCTGGTGTCACCACTGCTCTGCAAGAGGCCTAGTCACACAGGGACTACAACAGACCTCCATTCAAATCTCATTCCACTGCCACTCCCTGCCTGTGTAATCCTGAGCAAATCTCTGAGCCTCGGTCTCCTCATATAGGAAATGGGAGGACAATGCTCTTCCTGCTATACAAAGCGCCCATGAGGGTGAAATATGATGCCACGTGTGAAGTGTCTAGGAGAGGCCCTCCCTGGTTCGGGGTCCCACAGATGAAACTGTGCAGACTAGCAGAGCAGTTAGCAAACTGAAATGGCTGGTTCAAAGCTGAGCTTTGCTACTGCCAGCGGTGAGACCGCGAGCCAGCTGCCGATGCTCTCTGTGCCTCGATGTCCTCATCTATAAAATACCCGGCCTATTTCCTAGGGCTCTCATGAAGCTTAAGTGAATTAACTCATGTAGTGAGGATAGAACCTGGCACACAGAAAATGGACGTGGTGGGGGTGCGGCGGGAATGGGCACAATGGGTGAAGGGGAGTGGGAGATACAGGCTTCCAGTTATGGAATGATTAAGTCGCGGTATAAAAGGCACAGCATTGGGAATATAGTCAACAGTATTGTGACAGTGTTTTGTGGTGACATATGGCAGTTCCACTTGTGAGCATAGCGTAACAATATCGACCTGTCAGATCACTGTACTGTGTACCTGAAACTAATGTAGCATTGTGTGTCAGCTAGAATGAATGAATGAATGAATGAATGAATATATACATACATACATGCATGCATAAATGCAATATAACAATTTGTTATTGAATCTCTTGGTTTTTTTCCACACTTAACCAATAGACATGCAATCTGAGGGGGGTCAGGAAGGCCCCTAGCCCGCCTCTACCAAACTCCCCCAACCACACAAGGCTTACGGTAAGAGTGGCAACTGCTTTTCTACAGAAATTCTAGATACATCTGTGCTGTCCAATATGGTAGACACTAGCCACAAGTGACCACTTAAATTTAGTACCTATTAAACACAATTTAAAACTCACTTCCTCAGTCGACTAGCCACATTTCAAGTTCTCGACAGCCACATGCACTGAACAGCACTACTATTCTAGAGTGTTCTGTAAAATGCAAATAACTATAAGGAAGGTAACCTCTAGCATCTAACTCTTGAAGGGTTGTCCTTTTCCAAAGCCAGTCCTGGGACATATCCATGACGCCCTTGATGGCTCCCCCTCCATCCCTCAGCCAAGAGGGTCCAAAATATCCCCAGACCACCTCTCTGTCCAGTGGACTGCCAGTGCCAATGGAGGAGAAATGAAGGGACCACCCACTGCATGGTGGCCCCTCACAGCCCTGCCTGGCAGCCTGGGACCCACCTCCTCCCAGATGCCCCAGACACGTGGACCGGCCTGCTCCCCCTGTCTCCACAGCTGTGATACCACATCCATCCAGTCACTGATACCAGAACCTGGTGTTCCCTCCACCCCTTCCCTCCTAGGCTTCCTGAACCTCATGACTCTGCTTTCTAATCATGCCCAGACACTGTCCTGTCCCCTCTCTCTGCCTTTACTGCCTCAGCAACTCGGGCCCCCCCTTTTGCCTGGACAGCGATAAAGCAGGAGCCCCCAGCTGTTCCTCCTCTCAGCCACCATTCCCCAGAGCGAGCTTCTAAAACACTCAGGCGATCACGCCCCTCCTGAGGGGTGCCCTCCCTGCCCTCCACCCCACCACCCAGTTCAAATCCAAGCTTCCACACATGCTGGATGAGGCCCTGCCTAGAAACCTGCTGCTTCTCACCTGCCCTGGAGTGCTGGGGGCTGCTGATTCCTAATGCTCTTCACACCCCTGGGCCCCGGGTCCCTGCCTGGAACACACCTGCCGTGTCCCCCTGCTTCCTCTGCTTCAGCTGAATCTCCATCTCAGATACGGTTCTTCCACCACCCCCCACCCCAGCCTCCCAGGGCCCTGCGTGGGCCTTCGTAGGAGCACAGAGCACGTTGTCCTACACCAGCTAGTTACGGCTCTGTGGACTCTCTAGCCTGGAAGTTCCTTCAGAACAAGAATGTCGTCGTGTGCCTCCTTGCACGGTCCAGCCTGGCTCCTGGAAGGGCTCCTAGAAGGACGGCAGCGAAACCAGAGCCCCCTGTGAGATGGCACTGTTCTCTTATACTTGACAGATGAGAAAATGCAGCTGGGGGAAATGAAGACATGTGCTCAAGGCCTGCCACTCCAGCCCTGCCCCACGGGCACGCTGGGCCATTCGGAAGGGGGAGGGAGGATCTGCTCCTTGCTAGACACGCCCTCCTTCTGAGTTCCTCTAATTCCGAACTCATGCCTGCTGGTTCTGAATCTCCGAACAACAGACACAGAAGCCCAATGCTACAAAGGGAAAAGTCCCTCCTCACCTGTCTCCTCAGTCCTACTCAGCCAAGCTGACTACCTTGTAATTTCTTTGTGTGAGGGATTCCTGAGATTTGACAGTGTAGCTATACCTATAAATATTTACACACATGCTCATGTATTGTTGCAGTGGACAGAACCAAGTCATACTGTACCTCCTGCCCGTCGGCCCCCCTCCACACTCGGGGAGCTGGCACCTTCTTTCATCGTCCTCTGTAGCCTGAGGGCCCTGGTGATGGCCGCCAAGGTTCCACACGAGTCCAGTTCTGTGGACAGGGCAGCACAAACATCCTTACACTCAGACCTGGTGTGAGTATTTCCATCAGGTGAACCCCGAAAGGCGGCACGGCTAAGTTGCGGGACAGCTCAGAGTAGCCCTCCGAAACTGTTACCTGAAGTACCTCTCACCCCACTGTGCCCTAGAGGCCGTATCTACCCATTTGCTCCCTGTATGCCCCTTTCTGAGCTTCTGGAGTTTGCCTGACAGAAACTCTGCCCTCCCCCCTCCCCCCTGCCCCAGGGTCTGGTCTTTCTGTCTCCCTGTCCTGTTCTCGGATCCTCCTGCGGCTAAGCCCCATCCCCCCACATCTCCAGGCTCTTAGAGGGCAGCCCGTGGCTGTCCACCTCTTGGGCTGGTGCCAGAGACCGAGGCTATCACCTGGGAGCCCCGGGCAGGCCTCCTGGGCTCGAAGCACCTGGGACTTGAGGGCCAGGAGCTGGGAAGACTCTCCCACTGAAACCAGGGCGATGTGGAGGGTGGGGTGGGGAGCCCCTACCTGGGTAACTGTCAGTAGGGATGGCAGAAAGTATCCCAACACAACAGCCTTGCCAACTGAGGGTGTTGACACTGTGCAGGTGTGTTTCTTCGAGAGCGTGTGTGTGTGTGTGAGTGTGTGTGTGTGTGTGTGTGTGTATGTCTGACCATGTGCCGGTGAGTGTGCGTGTGTGCTTTAGGGGCGGTTGTGTGAGGCGTTATGTAATGGAGGCACTCCCCGGGGCCAGCAAACCGCAGTGGTGTAACTGCCGGCCAGCCAGGCCACCAGAAGGAAAGGAGGGAAAATGTAAACACCATTCTGGGCCTTTCCCTTGCCTGCCACGAGCAGGCCCTGCACAGAGCAGCTCTTCCCGTTCTCCATTCCTGCTGCCTTAGCCCCGTAGGCTGGCCTGGGAGGGGGTGATAATGGAGGCCAAGGAGCCGAGGCCAGGGGTCAGAAGACCTCTCCGGGAGCCAACATCCACAGCTTTTGATCCCAGCCCAGGGGGCAGAATGGAGAGGAGGGCCCGTCGGGGTCTGCCTAGGCTTCTCCTGACTCTGCCACAAGCCATGCATCCCCCACAAATGAGGCAGGCTGCCTTCCTCACCCCCAGAGCTGCTTTCTCGTCAACGCCTTTGGAGGCCCCCTGGGTCCCAGACATCTCTCCCTGGCATTGGAGCCCCTCGCCCTGCAGTGAGCCAGTTCAGACTCACGGCTCACGTGTGAGCTCACACTCTCAGGATGGCCTCAGAGCCAGCTGTCTGCCTCTCTCTCTCTCTCTCTCTCTCTCTCTCTCTCTCACACACACACACACACACACACACACACAAACAGGTGCACCTCTCTCCCTGCCCCCCACACCTCATCGCGGGCCAGACGCCTGCCTTCCAGCCAGCTCCCGGGTGCTTGGCCCTCCCCCACCCCGCGGAGGCTGGCTCTTCCAGGAAGCCTCCCCTGCCTGCTCGTGGCCGTGGTCCTTTCTTCTCGCTCTGAGCTCCTGAGGCGCCTCTGGACACACAACCTGACATCTGGCCATGCACAGTCGCCCCTTGTTCTCCAGTGGTTCGCTTTAATAATAATGGCCACGATTTGTTCAACACACTCTCTGCCAAACCCGGTCCCTTAAGATGTCCTTGTTATCACGATGGGCATCCTCACACCAGCCCTAGAAGGTGGCATTCTTACCACCAGTACATGGCTGGAGCCCAAGCAGAGAGAGGTTCCGCGAATTATCCAGGCTTCTATCTACACCTAGAGGTGTCTGGTGGCCGATGTTCACAGAATCCGGTGGCTAAGTCCCATCTCCGCACACCACCAGGCTTTTAGAGGGTAGGAACCTGTTCTGCCCCCCACCCCACCCCCCAACAGAGAACCAGCTGGGCACCCACCAGATGCTCAAATAAGGGCTGTGGCTTTTACTCAACAGCTGCCAAATACTTGGTGCCGCTTAACTGCCAGTTGAATGAATAACTGATTGAACAGAATGCAATAGGATCTTTATCCAGAGCTATAGAGAGTGATATGTTCAGAGCAAGGGTTTCTGGAATTACCCACCCATATGACTTCAGACAATGCACAAACCCCTCTGAGCCTCAATGTTCTCATCTGAAAAATGGGCGTGGCCCCCGTGCTGTCCTCTCAAGGTTACTGAGAGGATAGATAATGTGCAAGCCTGTACGTGTGACAGGCATGGCTTGGTGCCCAGCATGCATTTAGTGGTCAGTCAATGTCAGCTGCTACCACTGTTCCCCCTTCCAGTGGTACCCCCTTCCAGAGGGGTAAGCCTCTTCCTCCATTTTACAGGTGAGGAAACTGAGTCCCAGAGAAACAGCTTCCCCGAGATCTTGCAGCGTCTGGATTTGCAACTGCAAATAACTGATTCCTATCCCAGATCCTTTTTCTTTTTTTATGTTTGTTTATTTATTTTGAGAGAGAGAGAGAGAGAGAGAGAGAGAGAGAGAAGGGAAGGGGCAGAGAGATTGAGAGAGAGAGAGAATCCCACACAGGCTCCTTGCTGTCAGCACAGAGCCCGACTCAGGGCCCAATCTCACAAACCGTGAGATCATGGCTGAGCCAAAATCAGGAGTCAGATGCTTAACCAGGTGCCTCTGATTCCTAGCCGAAACTCTTAAAAGACAGACCAGCATTTTTCATCCAGGTCCTTGTAGGTAGAGGTGGTGAGGTCAACTGAAGAAGGCTACCTTTCTAGACTTTAAAGAAGTTTCTGATAAACTTGAGGGCAGTGTCCTCTAAGAAAAATGGGCTCTCCCGTTTTTCCACCCCAGTGAGGGGAGAGGTCAACCAAGGAGGGCTTCCGGGAAGAAGGTGGACATCAGAACAACTCTAACCCTTAAAGGAGAAAGACACTGTTGGGAATGCAAGCTGGTGCAGCCACTCTGGAAAACAGTATGGAGGTTCCTCAAAAAATTAAAAATAGAACTACCCTACGACTCAGCAATTGCACTACTAGGCATTTATCCAAGGGATACAGGTGTGCTGTTTCAAAGGGACACATGCACCCTAATGTTTATAGCAGCACTATCAACAATAGCCAAAGTATGGAAAGAGCCCAAATGTCCATCGATGGATGAGTGGATAAAGAAGATGTGGTATATATATACCATGGAGTATTATTCGGCAATCAAAAAGAATGAAATCTTGCCATTTGCAACTACGTGGATGGAACTGGAGGGGATTATGCTAAGTGAAATTAGTCAGTCAGAGAAAGACAAATATCATGTGACTTCACTCATATGAGGACTTTAAGAGACAAAACAGATGAAGGGAAGGGAAACAAAAATAATATAAAAACAGGGAGGGGGACAAAGCATAAGAGACTCATAAATATGGAGAACAAACTGAGGGTTACTGGGGGGGTTGTGGGAGGGGGGATGGGCTAAATGGGTAAGGGGCACTAAGGAATCTATTCCTGAAATCATTGTTGCACCATACGCTAACTAACTTGGATGTAAATTAAAAAGATAAAATTAAGTAAAAAAGAAGAACAAGAAGAAGAACAAGAAGAAGAAGGAAGACACCGTGGCACAGGCTGCAACTGCTTGGAAGTAATGTTGGCCTGGGCCCCCACATGCCCCATCTGTACTGAGTTTTGCTCTAGTGGCAGAGATGGAGCCACAGGCCTGGATCTTACTGGGTGAGGGGCCACTAGAATGGGTCCTTCCTCCCACCCTGACTCAGCTGAGCTTCAGACCCTTTAGGAAATGTTCAGTCTTACCCCCTCAGGGTTTCCTTCCTGTTAACTCCGGGAATTTTTTTTTTTTTTTTTGATCAGTTTTACTGTGGCCCCAGGGCTTAGAACAGAGCCTGGCATACAGTAGGTGTTTAACAAAAATTTGAAGGAATGATTGCATTACCTCCACCCTCCTGCCCATTGCACACTCGTGCCATGTAACTTTACTCCTGCCCTATCATGTCCCTCCGGCAATGCCTTCCCAATGCCCTTGTCTGACTGTATCACGCCACCCCTTGCAGGAAGATTTCCAGGATTGCACCTGCCGATGGCACAGCCTCCCCTCACTGACCTCATGACAGTGCACATGGTGCCCAGCCAAGTTGTTCTCCCTTTCTCTAAGCTCAGGTTAGTTTCAGAGAAGGATGGGGAAGGAGTCATGGCGGGAGCAGGTATGGATTATCCAAGTCTTGGGAGGCCAGGGCTCCCAATAACTATAAGTTCGGCCCAAGGACAGGAGATAAGGCCTATATCTTTGTCTTTTGACCATCAGGGCCTTTTGCTTCAAGTTCAACCCAGCCAGGTCTGTGGCAGGGGAGCACACGGTTGACACAGGTTTCTTGTAACATGCGTGGGATGGTTGGTTCCAAGAAAGCCAGCCTCTGACTCAGCTGACTCAGAGACCCTCCAGCCAAGGCTTGCCCTCTGGGCTTCCAGTGGCTTGGGAGGTTCAGGGTCCTCTTGACCTTGGGGTCTTCCCCTGAGAACCCTTTGGAGAAGTTGTCACCAAGGAGGCTGTGTGTCCCTGTGAATGCATAGGAATGAGGGGAGAGAGAAAATTCTCTTCACTAAGGTAGAAAACATACACCAGGGGGACAGGTGAGTAAAAACCAGAAAGCTAGAAAGCAAGGATGACTCAGGACACAGCTTTGATCCTGGCCAAAGTGAAAGGGCAGGGCAGCCAGACGAAAGGGGGAGCTGAGGCGAGAGGAAGAGGTGGCCAACGCCTGGCTCTCTGGTCACCCCCCCCCACCCCCCGACACACACACACAGGGGAAGCATCCTGCCCAATCACCCTGGCCCTCAAGGTCCCAAGAGCCAAGGATCCATCACCTCTTGCCTCTGTTCCCCTACCATGCTGGGCCCATACAGTCACCCACCCTCGGGAGGAAGGGATGTCCATGGCCCAGCAGTAAAATCATCTGTTGTAGGTGCCTGGGTGACTCAGTTGGTCACGGTACAACTATTGATCTCAGCTCAGGTCCTGATCTCAGGGTCGTGAGGTTAAGCCCCACGTTAAGCCCCATGCCCAGCATGGAGCCAACTTAAAAAAAATTGTCTTTTATACAAGAATTAAATGGCATCAAATATACCACATGTGGCACACAATAACACTAAATAATGTCAAGCCCTCCTCCCAGCCCTCCTTGGGCACCATCTACAAACCTTCCTGTGGTCACTCCCTCTAGCAAGTCAGTTCACAAAGCCTCCTGGAGGAGGAGGGATGCAGAGGGGCTTGAGACCCCCTCACCCTGCCCTGGGATGGAGGCGGGTGAGTTCGCCACCTTGTCCGGTGTGGAAGCTTCCTATGTCTCCCATGGCTCCTATTCGCCTCCTGCGCCTTCTCTGCCCAGCTTCTTCCTGCCGTCCAGTCCCAGATGGACATGCCAGCATGGTTGTGCCTTCACAAAGCAGTCAGTCCACTTACCAGTCTGCCCACACCAGCCCTGTCACCTTGGGCAAGTTCCTCAACCCCTCTGGGCCTCTGTTTCCTTGTCTATTATTTTCCTGTTCCTGGGAGACTCCAGGGGAAATTTCGTCTCACCAAATAGCCTCCATGTTCTAGAAAGGTATATTGGAAGCCCATGCTTCAGACCATACCACCTTTTAAAAATCTCCACCTCGGGGCACCTGGGTGGCTCTGTCAGTTAAGCATCGGACTCTTGATTTTGGCTCACATCATGATCTCACGGGTTGTGGGATCGAACCCCTCGTTGGGCTCCGTGATGACAGTGTGGAGCCTGCTTGGGTTTCTCTCTCCCTCTCTGTCTGCCCCTCCCCGATCTGTGTGCATGCATGCGTGTTCTCTCTCTTTCTCTCAAAATAAATAAACTTAAAAAAAAACTCCACCTCCACTTTAAGAGAGGGTCACCCCATGTTATAGAGAAAAAAATTGAGGTTCAGAGAAAGTGCATGCCTTGCCCAAGCCACCAGGCCTCCCTGCCTCCAGGAATTTCTCTGCCTGCATTGGGTTAATTGCAACTCTGATTTCTTGACTCGGAGGTGGGCCACAGAGGTTCTGGGGGTGACCAGGGGTGACCAGGGGTGATTAGGAAAGAGGTGAACAAACATTTCAAACGCTCTAACAAGAGACTAGACACTGTGTAGAGGCCTGTTTACAGAGCACTGGCCCCCTAACAGCACTTCTGTGGCATGGTATTTCCATGTGGCCCAAGAATGGGGTGGGTCTGTGTGTTCTGATCAGAGAGATGTCGAGCTGTGAAGTTAAAAAAGCAAGGGAAGGGGTGCCTGGGTGGCGCAGTTGGTTAAGTGTCTGACTTCAGCTCATAGTTCATGAGTTCGAGCCCCGTGTCAAGCTCTGTGCTGACAGCTCAGAGCCTGGAGCCTGCTTCAGATTCTGTGTCTCTCTCTCTCTCTGTCCCTCCCCTGCTCACACTCTTTCTGTCTGTCTCTCTCAAAAATAAACAGTAAAAAATTAAATTAAAAAAAAAAGTGAGGGAAGGGGTGCCTGGGGCACCTGCGTGGCTCAGTCGGTTAAGCATCTGACCTCAGCCCAGGTCATGATCCCACAGTTCGTGAGTTTGAGCCCTGAATCGGGCTCTCTGCTGTCAGTGCAGAGCCTGCTTCAGATCCTCTGTCCCCTTCTCTCTGCCCCTCGCCCCTCCTCTCTCTCTCAAAAATAAACATTTTAAAAATTAAAAAAAAAAAAAAAAAAAAAGCAAGAGAAGACCCGTGGGACACGTCAACCTTCTTTCCTCTACATTCTCTTTAACGGATACGCATGCTTATATGGGCTAGTGTGGACCTAACATTTTCGTCTGTTACCTGGTTGCTGTCAGACAGAGGCTGGGAAAAGGATGAAGGGAGGGCGTGTTTTATTTTAAATATTTCTCTTTTGTTTGACTTTCCTACCATGTGCATATATTATTAGTTTTTTAATTCAACAGACGTTATCAGAGCACTTGGGATATGAGCCATTCTGCTCTTTTTCTGTAGGGTAAGAAAGAAACGTGTTCTGGAAGTTGGGAGAGGGGTGCGGTTTGTTTGGGTCTTGCTGTTGAGGGCAGGGCCTGACTGGGAGCAAGAGGCTGAAGGGCCCATAGACCCCAAAAAGAGGAAGGCGGAAGGGGCCCTGCTTGCTGATTCTTCCTCCCCACCCCCACCTGGGTCAGGAGGGCTTTGAGGAGGCCAGGCGTTGAGGCTTTGGAGCCCTCTCTCACGCTGTTTGAGCTTCCCATCGCAGAGCTCAGGCTCCATTCCTCCAGGGACAAGAACCAGGAGCTGTGTCAGTTTGCCTGAGTTTTGCCTGCAATTTGCATCACCCACCACTCACTGCCTGTCCTGCGTTCGTTCGGAACCTCTGGTCCCGTTTTCCCCGGGGTGGGGAGGAGGGGTTGGTGCACGTAGCTGGTGGAGCATATGCTCTTTGGCCAGGTGCTCTCTGACAAGCCCCGCCCTCTGGTCCTCTCTCAGGGAGCTTCCTACATCCCTGCAGCAGCTGCCCCGACTCTCTCCTCAGTCCTGGCCTGTGGGGCTCCCTGTGCAGTCACAGCTGGTTTGGCACCTGGCCTCATTCCCCACTGACCACCATACCAAGCCATCACCCACACCCTACGGATAGAGACCCCCATACCTCTCTCAGGTGGGAAGAGTGCCGTGAGTTCTGTTTCATAGCCTGAGAAACAGGTCCAGGTTGGTAAGTGACTTGCCAAGGCCAATGGCGAGCCAGTGACATAACAGAGCCTGAGATTCAGGCGTATCTCCATCCCTGGGTGCTTGACACTTTAGGGTGGGCTGATAAAAAAAAAAAAAAATGAAGTTCAGGATTATTTAAAGAAAAACCCATCTCAACATCATATGCAATTAGAGAATTGTGAATTAAAACGAGATACCACTGCACACCTGTCAGAATGGCGAAAATCCAAAATACTGACAACACCAAATGCTGGCGAGGATATAGAGAAACAATAACTCTCATTCATTGCTGGTGGGAATGCGAAATGGCACGGCCACTTTGGAACGCAGTTTGGCAGCTTTTTACCAAACTAAACAAACATACTGTTTATGATCTAGCAATTGCATTCCTTGGTATTTATCCAAAGGAGTTGAAAACTTATGTCCACACAAAAACCTGCACATGGCTGTTTATAGTGGCTTTATTCATAATTGCCACAACTTGGAAGCACCCAAGATGTCCTTCAGTAGGCGAATGGGTAAATAAACTGTGGTACATCTAGATAAGGAAATATTTAGCCCTTAAAAAAAAAAGCTATCAAGTCATGAGAAGACACGCAGGAATCTTCAATGTATATCACTAAGTGACAGAAGCCAATCTGAAAAGCCCACATACCATTTGATCCCAACTATATGACATTCTGAAAAAGGCAAAATTATGAAGGCAATAAAAAGAGCACTGGTTGCCAGGGACTAGGGAAGACAGAAGGGTGAACAGGCAGAGTACAGAGGATGGGTGGGGGTGGTAAAACTACTCCGTCTGATAGGACAGTAGTAGATAGGTGTCATTATACATTTGTCCAAACAGAACGTGCAACACCAAGAGTGAACACTAATGTAACTGGGGACTCCAGGTGACAACAATGTGTCAATGTAGGTTCATCACTATGTAACAAATGTACCACTCTGGCAGGGGATGTTGATAGTGGGGGCGGCAGGGGGTATATGGGAAACCTCTGTACTTTCCACTCAGTTTTGCTGTGAACCTAAAACTGCTCTAAAAAATAAAGTCTAGGGGCGCCTGGGTGGCTCAGCAGGTTAAGTGTCTGGCTCTTGATTTCAGCTCAGGTCATGATCTCACAGTTCGAGAGTTCAAGCACCACCTCGGGCTCTGTGCTGACAAGCGCGGAGCCTGTTTGGGATTCTCTCTCCCTCTCTCTCTGCCGCTCCCTGCTCTCTCAGTCTCTCTCAGTAATAAATAAATAAGCATTAAAAAATAATAATAAATTTAAAAGTAAAAAATAAAGTCTATTAAAAAGGAAAAAAATTGTGACCCAGGAGCGAAAGTTCCAAAAGACCCTCTCCACAGTGTCTTCCATGAGGGGACCCTGAGGCAGGTGGGTCAGGGATGCTCAGTGTGTGGGGTGCCCAGGCCTGTCTTTGCCCCACCCTCCCCCCACATGTTTCCCTCCCCCCACATGTTTCCTGGAGGAGCCTCAGAGATCCCCCGGCCGTTGGCCCTCTTCTCCCCAGCTTCCTGTTTGGGTTCCAGAGAGACGTTGGGGCCGTTTCTGCAGCTGAACCGGGAGCTGGTCGGGCCGGTGGGAGGGAGGACACTTGTCTTGCCAGGGAGGAGGTCAGAGGGCTGCAGGCTTGGGGTGGGGGTGCTGCAAGTCAATTGGAGCCTCAGCCCGTGGTCACTTGGATACTCAAATTCTGACCTGGAGGCCCCTGAGAGGACAGTTAGTTCAGCCCCCTGCCTTGGTTGCAGGACATATGTGGGCCAGGCAGCTGAGGTCTCCAGCATCGCTGGGCCCCAGTTTAGCCCATGCAGGCAGACCTTCTCACTATGTGACTCAAGCAGGCCACTTTCCCTAGATGAGCCCCAGCTTTATCACCTGTGAATGGCCTACTCTACAGGTACATACGTTCAGAGGTTGCAGTGCCCGTGTTGGAAGGGAAGAAATCCTGCCTTGACCCCACTCCCACCTGCCCCTCACCTTCTGCCCCAGGCTGGCTCCCCTGACACACACCCGTGAGCTTGATCCCAGCTGCAGACCTGCCAGAGGTCGTGGAGAGGAGATGCCACAGCCCTGTCCTCAGGGAGCTCTGAGCTGATCAGGCTAGAGGTATACAAAGGCAAGTGCTTCCTGAGGAAACAGCGTGGGAAAGACGGGGGGGATCCTGCAGTTTAGGGAAGGCTTCCTGGGGAAAGAAACTCTCCAGTCAGAAGTTGGAGGATGAGTGGAGTTAGACAGGCAAAACAGAGGCCCAGAGACAGGCAGCTACCTGATTTGGGTGGGGCTATGGTTAAAGAAGGTGCTGGGAGGAGAAGCCAACAGCCGGCTGGGGCTGTCTAGCCCACTCATGCCACCTGCCCTCCTCTAGTCTCTGGGGCCTAGGACTGGCCTGGGGTTCAGTGGGACCCCGGCCCCTGCAGGCCTGGTGGCCCCAGCTTTATATACATAACAGTCAGCCTCCTCCAGGTGAGCAGCAGCTCTGGCTCCAGGGTGGGGGTGGGGGTGGGGGTGGGGCTTGACTCAGAAGGCCCTGGGGAGGCCAGACCACAGGTCCTCAGGCCAGAGAGAGGGAGCAGGGAGGACTGCCCTTCCAGGCCCCTTTAGCCAAAGGGTGGTACCCACCCCATCAGTGAGGCTGTTTGCACACAGGAAAGGCATTGCCCCGGTCCTTTCAGCGGAGTATATAGATAGAGGCTTCTCTTTGGAGGTGCAAGGAGAGACAGCTTTGGGGAGAGAGTTCTGCAGGGCAGAGGTTGGGGGCAGAGGAGTACCCAGCGTCTTCTCCTCTGGCTCCTGAAGCACCCCACAAGGGTGCTCTCTTGTTCCCAGCAAGGATGGAAGGGAGGACAAAAGTGAGATTCAAAATGTGGGCTTGCCCCCACCCCCACTGTGCCCAACCACCTCCCTGGGCCAGAGGCTGGGCCCCACCCATCATATTAGGGCCTTCTGGAAGAGAAGCCAGGTTTCCTTCTGAGCCAGAGTCTCTGCCTCTTTTTGTTCTCCATGCTCCCAGGCAGTTCCTGAACCATTCTCCCAGGTGACGTGAGGCCTGGGCCTGTGATGTGCAAAGGGCCTCCTCTGCTTCCTCATGGGCCAGGAGTTCCAGCCATCCCAGGCCAGACCTTCTCCCTGGGTCAGAGCGGGCTCTCAAGAAAGGTGGGACTAAGGAGGGGCTGGTGGGGACAGGACGGCAGGACCAGGTGCATAACTGGGAAGCTCAGCATAAAATGAAATTTCAGGGCTCCTTGTTTAAATTTTTAAATTTCAGGATGGCATTGACAGAGCATTAAACCAAGCACAGGGCCTTTCTACGTGCAGGGTCTTGCCCAGCACAGGCCACGTGTCCACGGAGCCGGCCTGTGGGAGGGACAGATGTTCTAGGAGGGGGCACTTTGTGGGGAAAGGAAAGGAGGCTGCAGCAAGAGCCGAGGCAGGGGCAGGGGGGCACTGCCCCTGCTGATCTGTGGAAAAACAGGGAGAGATGAGGCTGATTAGATGGGATGGTACCAGATCCAGAAGGATCTTGAACACTCAGATTTAAACTTGGTCCTAGAGATAGATGTTTCCTGGACTACAGGGAACCGGGGCAGAAGAGAAGGTCAGACCTGGGTGGGACCATGACAATCATCTGCTCATAGATGATTTACTGAAGAGGAAACTAAAGCCCAGAGAGGGATAGAGACTCACCCAAGGTCACCCAGCCTGCATTGCAGAGTCAGGCCAGAACTCCGGCTGCCTAGAACCTTGTCTCAGGTTCTGTGGGGAATAAATCTGATGTGTAGGGTGGAAGGACAGATAGTGTCCGGGCCACCGATGGTTCACCTAAAAGGCAGGACCCACCTTCCCCGACACACTTAGTCCTGGGGCCAGCCCCTCCTGGGTACTCCTTTCCTCTGGTCCTGCCTCAGGGTCTCTTATAATTGCCCCTCTCTCAGGGTCCATCCTCTTGTTTCTCCACTACGTACGATATTTTGCCCCCAGGAATATGCCTCGCCATGCACCTGAACTTTCGGAAAACCCCATGCCCTCCCCCTGGCCTGGCCAGGCAGTGGCCTGCTGGTAGAAGAATGCATAGGGCAGGGATCCCTGCCACAGGAAGGCAGCCAAGGCCCACGAGGTCTTCCAGGCCCCATCCCCAGAGCTGCTGCTTTTCCCCTGCTCCCTCTGCACTGCCTTCAACTCAGTGCTCTGTCCCCTCTCTGCTGGAGACCTACCCAAGGCACTTGGGAACCTCACTGAGGCCTTGGCGCTCCCTGGGCCCACAAATCCGTTACTTCTCTGTGTTCTCTGGGAAAGTGGAGAGCTTCCAAAGCAGCCCATGCAAATATGTGCAAAAGAGATGCAAATAAAAAAGGAGCGCCCCTCCCCCCCACCTTTAAAACAAGTCTGGGCACTGGGTGTTGCTGTCTTCCTCCCGGCTCTGCCTCATTCATCTAAATTTAAAACATTAAAAAAAAAAAAAAAAAAAAAAAAGAAGGGGGTTGTGCCTGGGTGGCTCTGTCCGTTAAGTGTCTAACTTCAGCTCAGGTCATGATCTCACAGTTCGTGAGTTCGAGCCCTGCATCGGGCCTCTGTGCTGCCAGCTCAGAGCCTGGAGCCTGCTTCGGATTCTGTGTCTCCCTCTCTCTCTGCCCCTCCCCTGCTCGTGCGTGCTCTCTCTCTCTCAAAAATAAAATAAACATCAAAGAATTTTAAATTTGTGAGTGTGTGTCTGTCATCGTGCTGTGTATGTGAGAGAAAAACTCAGAACGCAGAACAAAAAGTGCAGAGGGCCCAGCCTTGGGGCCGTGGGGTGGAGATCTGTGTGTCTGAGCCTGAATGAAGGTGGGGAGCTACCCTTCCCTCTCCCAGGGAGGCCTGAATCAAAGGATGTTGTTTATGGGTGAGAAGTGCCTGCTCCCTGGGCTTCTGAGCACTCAGGGGAAACCTCAGGGTCACTGTCAAAATGGGAGAAGGCAGACTCTGAGGAGCAGTAGCCTCGGGAGAGGTACCATGGCAAAGGGGAGCAGGATACAGCTGCTAGGGTGAGGTGGGGTGGCTCTGCTCTGAGTCAGACAGAGGCTGCTGCCCCCAAAGGAAACCTCCCAGATGTTGGCCTGGAAGTCCCCATCGGTGCAAACCAGAGGCCCAGCCCAGCACTCAGCGCCACCGTTGTCCTGAGGAACTCATGTGGGAGCCACTCAGCCAACCGGGCACTTGACCTCCGGGGGCCTCGGTTTCCTCATCTGCAAACACAAGCGATTGTGTGAGGAAACCATTGTGCAATGCTGATTCTAAGCAGTCCGGGTCTGGTAAGATGATTTACAACCTGCAGAAAGAAGGAAGGCTGTGGGTCCTTCTAGAAGTCTCTGTAAGAAGCATAATAAAACATCTTAAAGAGGTGAGCCCTGTTGTCGAAGGGACTTGGAAATCCCCATCCAGAGCTCCTAGGTCTCCCTGTGGAGTCTCCTTGGGTCACATCCTCAATGCCTAGGTGACAGGGAGCACATTGGCTTGGGAGAGTCCAACACAGACACGTCCCTATGGGATTAAGAGTACAAGTATCAATGTAAGTGAGAGAAAGTAAAAAGGAGAAAGGAAATACACACCCCATCGGTAAGTGGTTTGAAGAGCTGAATATGGGGTTCAGGCAGCTGTTAGAGGAGCAGTGTCGGGTTCTTTTACATTTTATATGGCTTTAGGGTCACACAGGCCAGCCTCTGCCATTTTCTGGCAGTTTGAACCTGGCTAAGTCCTTTAACCTTACCCAGCCTCAGTTTCCCTGTCTGTAAAATGGGGATGATAATGCCTGGCCCTGGGCTTCCAGCCGGGATGCAGTTCCGCAGGAAACGTAGGGAAGGTAGTTCAAGCCCATGAGTGTGCTTGGCAGGCAAACTCGGGGCTTCCCCGTGAGCAGAAACCGAGAGCTTTTCAGGAGAGTTGTTACTTAAACAAAGAATTCAGTTTTTCTAGAAAAAGACTGAGTGAGCTCATACGGTCTGTGGTTCTTGCAGTGGGGAAGCCGACCACGGGCTTGCTCACCAGAGGGCAGGCCTCAGGCCTGGGTGTGATAGAGCTCTCCCTGCCCCCAGCCCTTGGAGGGCCACATGGGCTACACGTTGAACTTCAAAGGGCCATTTTAACAGATGCAGCCAGTTTCCTGCAGCTGTGGGACAGCCTACACCAGTCTGAATCACCCAGGGCTGAGGGAAGCTGGGGTAGCGAGGGCTGGGCCGTGCTGAGGGCCAGGGTAGTCTGAGAGGCTTCCTGGAGGTGGCCCCCAGAACCTGACCGCTAAGAGAAAAGAATGGCTTGGCTGCGGAGGGTGCTACTCCTTTGTGATTCTTCCAGGAAATAAATCCCTGTAGCCCAGGGTGTTGGGGCCTGGTGCGGGTAGATTCAGAGAGATCTTTAGGTGCAGGAAGGAGTTGGGAGAGGAGATAAGAACACTGATAAACTAGGCTACAGGTAGGAATGTAACCTACTGACCCAGGCCACCCTCCAAGCCCCAGGAGCACATGGCATTTAGTGACAGGTAAATCCTCCTCCTCCAGAAAGCCCACCAGGAGTGCTTCCAGTGATTTAGTTTGCAGACGCCAAGCTCCAGAAAAACTCCTAAGGTCTGTGCTGTGGGTATGGGAAGTGTAATTGGGTAGCTGAGAGTGGGAAAAAGGAGGGGCCCGGGCTGGGGAGGGTGCACAGGGAGGTGGAGGTCAGAAGCAAGGGGCTTAGAGGCCCACATGGCCCACAGCAGGTGGGAGGTATTTTTAGGTAGGCTCAGGTGCAGACGGAGACATTACGCCATGGCCCGACAGGTGGTTAATATTTAATCCCTTCCTTAATCATTAACTGTGCGGCTGGCTGAGGAGGAACGAGACTGTTGTCAAATCAGTAACCATGGGCCGGGGACAATGTCCACAGATCTCACTGCCTCTCCGCTGCTGGGAGCGCTGGCCGGGTGGGGTCACCCCTAGCCCTGGGGGCCCTGGTTCATCTCCTTCCCACGGTGACCTCAGGACATGGAGAGGGTATAAGAAGGTCAGGGAGAACCCCCTCCAGGTCCAGATGGCCCTCCTGCCCTAGAGCCTCTTACTGGCAGGGAGTGGTGTCCATTCATGCATGAGGATTCCAGGCCCTGCTTCCAGGTTGTGTGACCTTGAGTGAATCATGTAACCTCCCTGAGCCTCAGTTTCCTCATCTGTGCAATGAGGATAAGTGTTCTTATCTTGAAGAATTGTCAAGAGATTCGAATGAGATATGGGTATACAAGGAAGTACTTTGTAAGATGAAGATTGGGACAGCAAACAAATTGGGAAAGTACAGGCGGAAAGATACAGAGGAAAAGAATTTAAAGATGAAAGAGGAAAGCTGGTGTGCCCATGCACTGAAATGTAGCTCCTTTCAACGCAGCGGTTTTAATCCGGGTCAGTGAGTGTGCATTGGCAAGCCTGTGTCCCCAGTCCTAAACTGGACTTTGGGGGTAATTTGAAAAGGAGTTAGCCTTGCCCTGAGGGAGCAAGAGTGACCAAACTCTAGGCCTGAACCAGAACAAAATGGGTAGTGTTTGCGACGTAGGTCAGCAGTTCAGGGCCACAGGGCCTGCAGGTTGTGGGTAGGGGGAGGACACTGTGAGCTGGAGGGTCAGAGTGGGCTGGAGGGGTGAGGCAGAGCTGCAGAGTGCTCTGAGAGATGCATAGGAGTCAGATGCGCTGGGGGCAGGGGCACTCCCTTATCGTGGGTGCTTGCACGTACCCAGGAGCACTCAACACATAAGCGGACTGTGTGATGGTGTACCTGAATCACACTTACACACACACGCTCACACGTGCATGCACAGAGCCGCCCACAGGCACGTGGTCGCATACATACGTGCACTCTCGGGCATGTGTGTGCGTCCTCTCCCAGCCCCGCTCCCCTGGGAGAGCCCCGCTCTCCCAGCTCCCTGAGCCCAGCTGACACCCACCGAAGAGCCCTGTGTGCGTGTGACGGTTCACACTGGGATCCAGACACATCCCCCAGAGGGGACAGGAAATAGGCAGGAAGGGAAGGGAAGGACGGGGCTGAGGCAGGCCCGGGAACAGAAAAGACACAGCTTCTTAGAGGGGGTGTGCATGGAGTTGGCCTTTAGGAGGGAGGGACTAGAGGGGTAGAGAGAGGTTCTGGGGGTTATTGGAGCTCCCAAGCACCCCCTCTGGCTGCCCCACCCACATCCCATGCTCTGGCTGGGCCCAGGCCCCTGGAGCCAAAAAGAAACCAGGTAAGACTCCTGAGAAATTGGGCTGAGAGTTAATAGAAACAGAATTCTGTCCTTCCCTGTGCTCCCTCCTACTGGGGCCTCCAGGGCTGTGTAAGGGTCTGAGATAAGGGTCCTCCTCTGTGCTCTCTAAGCAAATACTAAGACTTCCAAAGGAAGCCAATCCCAATCCACGGCTCTGCCCTGAGGGATTTCTAGTCCAGTGTAGCTGGAACAGGACATAAAAGGCTCCATACCACCCAATGTACTCGGGGGCCCTAATGGAGGTACAAACACTACTAGGGGCAGGCTATTGGTGGTCTAGAGCTCAGGCTGTGTATCCAAACTGCCGCATCCTGCCTCAGTCCTCTTCCAGCCGTGGCCTGTTACCTGACCTCTCTGTGCCTCAGTTTCTCATCTAGAGTAGGGGGATAATAATAGTAAAGTACTTGCTGCTTGCAGTTGCTGTGAAAGTTAAATGAGACAGGACTCAGGACAGTGCCTGGCACACGGCAAATTCTAAAGCACCTGAAGAAGGAGAATGTGCTTTTGACTCACATGTTGGCGGAAGCTTCAAGGAGGACACGTGTAAGCAGACCCTTGCAGGACTAGGTTCCCCAGATCCAGGTGAAGGAAAGGCGTACTTTCCCTGCAGAGGGAAACATGTTTGGAGACCATGAGGAATTCCATGTGGCTACAGACACGGCCTGAAGGATGGAGGTGGGGGTGGTGGTCGGCGGGGGCCCAGGAGTAGTCAGGGAAGGTTTGGAAAGTCAGGCTACCCTGGAATAATGGGAACCACAACACTAAGGCTGAGTTTTGGCAGCAAAGAGCCGGCCTCAGTGGTGGGGGAAGTCCAGGCAGAGGGCCTTCTGAGGGACAAGAGCCCTGTGGGAGACAGAGCCCCAAGCCCTGGGACTAGGGGGGTTTGGGAGGCTGGCCTGACGGCAGCAGGGACGTAGAAGTGCTGGATCTTCATCTACGAGTCTTCCTCCCTGGGGACACTCTAAACACAGCCTCCATGGAGTTGTGTCACAAGGGCCTTGGGCCTGCTCGCCGCAAGGCCTCTTCCAGCTCCTACATTCTATGGGTCTGGCCCAGCGACCTTGGGGAGGTCACTTGATTTCTCTTGCCTCCATTTTTTTCATCTGTGAGTGAGCACAGGAACTATTGCCCATGAAAGCGTGGGTATGAGCCCCAAGGGGATGTCTGCTTCTTTTCTGGCCAAGGTTGGGCCAAGCGTCAGGCAGAGAGGTTCAGGGCAGGGGAGGGCCCAGGTCCCAACTTCACCTCTGTCTTCCCGGGTGGCCTCTCAGCTTATCTGAGTCAGGGCATGGCTGGGGTGGGCTAGGAGGAGATACTCCTTCAATGGCCAGCTAGTGTGAAGGAGTGATAAAGCCTAGCAACTGGCTTAGAGAGGGTGGGACAAGCAAGGCTGTTGCTCCCCTGCCCCCTTGCCCCACCCCCAACTCACCCTCCAGTCCAGCTGGGCACAGCCCAGGCCTTCCGCCATCCGTACCACCACCCCAGTGGGGCAGGAGGAGGGAGAAGAGGCCAACGGAACTGGCGTTTGAAGGTTGGTGGTGGCCTTTGTACGTGTTTCATGGGACTGATGGGGACAGAGGCCAGACTGGGGCGGGCGGGGGTGGGGGGGGGGGGGTGGGAGGACGGGAAGGTTCAGTTTTGCCCAGAGCTGTTCCGCTTTTAACACTGGAAGCCTGTCCTGGGAAATTCCTCAGACCCGAGCAAATCAGGATGGTTTGCCTGGGACTGTGGAGGCTTTAAAACTGAAATTCCTTATTCCGGGAATCCCCTCAGTCCCAGGGAAATCATCGGGCTAGTTGGCCATCCTAGTAGTGAAGGAATGAATCCGGTAGGCGGCTAGGATAGAGAGCAGATAGCGCTTTTCTGGGTTTCCATAGCCCTGTTTCTTAAGCATGACTCATCCTCAGCACACACCCCTGTGCAGGAACCGCTCAGGTTCAGCCTCCAAGAATCCGGAAGCTCGGAGCTGCTTCACCAGCGGGCTTCTTTGCCAGGCTGAGGGTGAGATGGGTGAAGAGCTCACGCAACAATCTTCGATGTCTGCTGCTCTGCCAGGAGCCTCAGAGGTGGACGTGCTGAGCCGGTACAACACTATAGATATAACCAGGCGCCGGATCTCTGAGATCAGAAATTGCTGAAAATCGAAGTCAGGGCACCTGCCTGGTTTGGGGGTCCAGCCCCCTCCCCCTCTCAGTGCCCCTGCTAAGTTGGCCTGCCCTGCAAGGGCTTCTGACGACCAGAGGACATTCTGGGGACAGGGCAGGAAAGCTGTCAAGAGCGTGGAGGAATAATCAGGGACACCCTTGTAGAGAGGGCTCAAAGCAGGACAGAGGTATCAGAATGGAGGCTTTCTGTAGCTGGCAGTTCAGTCCTAGGCCTCTCTGCCTCCTCCCAGCCTTGGGGCTTGGTTTTTTTTCCACACTCACCCTGGAAAAAGGATGAACTTTCCTTACTGGGGATACGGAAATCCCAGAGACCCTTGGGCCCAGCATTCCTGGCCAGTCAAAATAGGTCCAAAGCCTAATGGGGGAGATGAGAACAGGGCCTGGGGGAAAAAACAGAGCACCCTGCAGGGAAAGGCCTTGGACCTTGGGGGGTGGGGCTAAAGGGATAAGAGAGGCAAATAGCATCCAAATCATCCCTTAAGAGCTCCATATAGGGTGGCTCAGCCAAAGAAGGTGTTTGAGAGACTCTCCTGGGCTCCAGGAAAATGTACCAGATGCCTATTTCTAGACTTGAAGGAAAGTCTACTTACTTCCCCTTTTAAGGGTCCCCAGGTTGGTTGTGAGGCAGTCTGTTAGTGGAGCCAGCTGTGGTCTTGAGATTAACATCAGGGTAAATCGGCCAAATCAGCTGACCATGTTCTAACTCTAGGCTCTGTTGCTTCTGGAGCCTTCCCTGTCTCATTTTACCTTGTATCACACCAGATCACTTTGGCGTGTCCACTTACACAGTACCCCACCCCGACCTCCCTATCTGGTCACCTCTGAACCACCAATGCCCCGCAGGTAGCAGGTAGTGTCCTCAGCAGATGTCTGGGAGATTAATGTGTGGTAGGCCAGGGGACCTCCAACAGTGACCGTGAAGTTCCAGACAGGCCAGGGCCTTGGGGAGAGGGCCTGGTGAGGGAGCTCGAGGAGGGACCCAGAGGACAGTCTAGGTGTCCTAGGGGAGAGACAGCATGAGTGCTCAGGGTGGGCCAATTTGGGGGTCGTTTGTATCCCTAACTCAGCCTTCCCCGCCCTCCTACATCAGACTCAACCACGAGACCAAACTGTGTGAGCAAATGGTGCTGATGGTCCATGGTCTGGGACGGAATCCTCCCAGACAGGCTGACCAAAGGGGCCAGTCGCCAACCTGTCAGGTCTGCAGGGAGCCGCAGGGAAGTGGAGGGGAGCGAGGAGGGGGGAGGGGAGAGGCTGGGGCAGGGCTACCATGGCGGGCGTGGCCAAGGGGAAAGGTGCTGAGGGCAGGGGAGCAAGGCCTGGTTGGCCTTTGAAGGGCAGGTCTTCCTGGGGAGGACACTTTAATCGCCCCCAATTAAACCATTGCCGGAAGCTTTTAACAGCCCCTCACAGCCTTTCAAGGACCGCCCTTTTGTTAGGCAGCCAAGCTGTTATGCAAAAAGAAAGGGGGCTGGGGCCTCTGACCACTCACCCCAGGCCCCAAGGCCAGCCAGCCCCAAACTCCAGTCAGCCTCCAAAGAGGCTGCTTGTTTGTGAATCAAAGGCTGGAGAACCTGCTTTGATCTGGGGAAACCCGGCCCTTCCCGGCCTCCCCAGCTTCAGTCTCCCCGCCGAGGGTGTGGGGCCAGGGAAGCCTTCAGTCCCAGTTTCCAGATCTGCAGTTGGCCAAGCTGATCTTTGGGTCTTGGGAAACTGCCCCTGCCCCTCATTTCCAGAGGCAGGTCTGCTGGGATGGTAGAAATTTTCACTGCTCCCACTGCGCCCTTGGAGCAAAGAAACCCCAGCTCCACCTTTTTGGGATGCTCTAGGGTCTTCTAGACCCTAGTGACAGAGTGTAGTCCCAGGATGGGCTTTATCTGGGAGCCCAGTAGAAATGCAGACTCTCGGGCCCCATCCCAGACCTACTGGATCAGAACCTGCTTTCTAACAAACCTCCCAGGTGAAGTTCAACAAGTACTGCTCTAGCATCTTCCCCTCGCTGGACCTCTCCTCCCCCATCCTCCCCCCAAACAGCAAGATAACGTGTAGAAATTATATTAACCATGGTAGATTATGGGTAATAGGCCCTCTGCTTTCCAAACTTTATATAATATAATCATTTCTAAAAACGTCAACAACAAAGCCCTTTCTGTAAATAGCTTCTAGAGGACCCCAAATGGCAGGTTTCCATTTGGTCGTTTGGTTGACATCAAAACCCTCCACCCTTGATTTCCACATCTGCTCCCTCATTTTATCCTCAGAATTGCCTGAAGAAGACAGGATAAGCATCGTCATTATACAGGAGAGGAAATTGAAGCCCAGGAGGGTGTGTGGACTGGCCCAAGGTAGTGACCAAGGTAGGCGGGGAGGAGAAGGAATCAGGAAACTCCATTCAGGGCCTCCCTACTCTAGGTCCAGCAGGGCTGCCACAGACAGTTGCAAAGTGTGTGCACTGCACAAAGGTACCTGGCTTGAGGTGGGAGTGGGAGCTGAAGTGTAGCTCCTACTCCACTCGCCAAGGGTGTCCTTGTGTGGGCAGAGCCCCATATGCTGGAGGAAGGGGAGCCTTTACCTAATACACGTGAAAGCCCCACACAGGCCAGCAAAAGCCAGGAGCTTCCAGAATTCCCCATGCCCCCCCACCCCCCAAACAAGAGCTGCACATCATCAAGCACATGCCAGTCTTCTGGTTTAGTGCTTTCTTTCATGATCCCACTTAGTCTGCAGGACAACTCTTGGACTCACATTTCTGGATAAGACCCATTCCTTCTGCTTCTTTCCTTGAAGCTAGATCCTTGAAAATTAAACAAGACCAGAGTGTACTCCAGATGAGTCAGATCCTGTCAGAACAAAGGTCTCCCGCGGCCCACCCAGGGATGGACAGGCTGGCTCAGCCAGGGGGACGCCGGTAGGGGTTGGCTGAGAGGGATTTTCTGTACATTCTCAGGTCTTGAAACTTCAGTCCCATCTGGGTCAAGTCTCGGGTGCCTGGGGGTACAGACAGTGCTAAAACCGACCTTGCTTTCCCTCCAAGTTTCCATAGCAGGCTCAGCCTTACAGAAAGACAGCAACCCCTGGAGGCAGGTGGGGTGTTTAGAACTCACGGAGCTGTAAGGTAAGGTAACAACAACGAGGTGAGGCAGTCTGGTGGTGTCTTTTAGGGCAAACGTTGGCACACTTCTTCTGGAAGGGCCAAACAGTAAATATTTTAGGCTGGTCTCCTTCACAACTACTCAGCTCTGCCACCGTAGTGAGAAAACAGCCATAGACAGTATCGAAACAAACAGGCGGGACCGTGTTCCAATATAACTTTATTAATGGACAAGGGCATTGTAATTTCATGTGATTTTCCCATGCGCCAAAATTTTACATTTTTTCTTGATTCTTTTTTTTCAGCCATGTAAAAACCATTCTAGCTCGGGCGGCGCAGAAGCAGACAGTTGGCAGAATTTAACCAGTGGGGTCACAAGTTTGCTGGCCCCCGGTTTAGAGCAAAGGTTTGGAGGGCGGCCATCCGTCGGATTCAAGCCCTGGTTATCGCTCTAACCAATGACGTAATTCGGGGCAAGTTACTAAATCTCACTGAGCCTAATAGGGGTGGTGGTGCCGGTCACTCAGGGAGTAAGCAAGATGAAGCAGCTAAAGGCACTTACTAATCTCAGTGACCCGCATACAGCAGGCAGTCTTGAAATGTAAGCAGTGAACATTGCAGCAGGCCGTTGGAGGTCAGTGGGAGGGGGCACGAGGCTGTAGAGGTCAGGGGCCTTGCTGGAGGAGGTCCGGGGTAAGCTGGGCCTTGACTGATATGAGAAGCATGGTCAAAGTTGAGAGGTCAGGCCTAGGAAACTGGCTTCAATTGTAGGGTCCAGGATGCCCATTGAAGGCCCTGAAGAGGGGACCCTTCAAAGTGGGGCTGAGGGGTGGTCCGTCTGCAAGGTCTGCCTGACTGGGGGACCTGTGAGGAAACACCATGGGCCCGGGAGGCAAGTGATGAGGTTGCTGGTGAATCCAGGTGATTGGGGTGAGGGCAGAGAGAGGGGTCATTATCAAGGGAGTGTCGGATCAATGGGTGGCAACGTAGCCAGGTGTCGTGTTTCGTTTTTAATCACCTGGTAGAGACAAAATTAGCCCCCTTTTTGACTGCAAGCACATTTCCGGGTTAATTGGAGGGGGTCACCTAGCGATCTGCTGGTAGCAGGCCTCCTTTCCCACCCACCCACCCCCGATACAGCAATGTGACTGCCGCTGCCGGTCTCTTTGCTCCCTTGTACTGAGTGGTGCGGGGGTAGGTTCCCAAACCAAGCTGAGCTGTTCAGCCTTCTCCCTTGAGATTTTGTTAACTTGGGATCAGAGAGAATGCGAGTAAGACCCCTGGGGCAGACGCAGACTGGGCCTGCAGCTGTGTCCCCTGTCACGGAAGAGAAGTCAGAGAATTCATGAAAAAAGAAGTTATCTTAACAGGAAGCAAAGAAGAGAGGCTGAGTGAGTGGAGGACTGCCTCCTTGCCCTTTGTGCGGGGCTTGGAGATTCGTTCTTCCTCTGGTTGTAGGAGTCGTCCTGAATCCTTTGAAGAGACCCTTCTTTTTCTAAGCCTCGGCTGAGTTCCTGACACTTGCAAATGAAGAAAATTGCCAACTGTGTCCTCACAGCTTTCCCACCCATGGTTTACTGTGCGTTTACTGTGTGCTGAGCGCTGGTGCTTCACATCCATTACTTGCTATACTCCTGGGTCATGCTGTGAGCAGGGGCTACTGTTATCTCCGTTTTGGAGGTGATAAAAACTGAGGATCCGGTTTCACCTGACACTTAAGTGGGGTGTTCCCGAGGCCTTGAGCTTGATCTTCTCGGACTCGCTCCGATAGTTTACTCTCTCCTAGGCAATCCTGTCCATTCCCATGTCAGAATGATGCCGTGTCCACAATTTCCAACTCTCAATCTAGACCTTCTGGTTTTGTTTTAAAGATTTTTATTATTACTTTTGCAGTGTTTATTTTTGGGAGAGCGCAAGCGGGGGAGGGGCAGAGAGAGGGGGACAGAGGATCTGAAGCAGCGGGCTCTGCACTGACAGGCTGACAGCAGCGAGCCCAATGTGGGGTTTGGACTCACAAACCGCAAGATCAGGACCTGGGCTGAAGTCAGACGCTTCACCGGCTGAGCCACCCAGGTGCCCCAGATTTTTATTACTTTTTTATGTAATCTCTCCACCCAACGTGGGACTCAAACTCATAACCCCAAGATCAAGAGTCGCACATTCTGCCGACTGAGCCAGCCAGGAGCTCCTAGACCTCTTTTTGGAGCTTAAGACTGAGGTATCCAGCCAGGCCACCTGGGTGGCTCAGTCGTTAAACATCTGATATTGGCTCAGGTCATGATCTCACGGTTTGCTAGTTCAAGCCCCATATCCGGTGAGCTCGAGCCCTGCTTCGGGTAAAAACATGAGCCCCACTTCAGATGAGCCCCGTTTCTCTCTCTCTTTCCCTCTCTTTCTTCCTCTGCCCCACCTGGAACTCTGTCTCTCTGTCTCTCTCTCTCTCTGACCCTCGCTCACTTGCACCCTCTCTCTCACTTTAAAAAAAAAAAAAAAGACTGATGTATCTAGCTACCTACTTGATATAGATATTTCTATTTCTTTCTTTCTTTCTTTTTTTTAAAGTAATCTCTACACCCATCATGGGACTTGAACTCATGACCCCAAGATCAAGAGTCACTTGTTCTACTGACTGACCCAGTCAGGCGCCTTTAAAAATTTTTTTTTTAATTTTTAAGTGTTTTTTTTTTTTCAGATATTTCAAATATAGATTTTCTAAAATTAAACTCCTGCTATTCCCTCCTTCCATCAAATCTGCCTCTCCTCTCCTCCACCCAGCTTCACATGTCAGAAACTTGAGGGTCATATTTGATACATCCTCCTTCAACCTCCACACCTCCCCTATCACCGAGTCCTAGTATACCTACTTCTTAAACATTGGCTGTGCCCCCTTTCCAGCTCTGCTGTCCCTCATCCAGCTACCTCCACTCTCCCTTGAAAGATAGTCTCCTCCTTGGTCTCCATGAATCCACCACAAGTTATTACCATTCAGTTGCTGGAGACATTGTTGAAAGAGCTCTGACCACATCCCCCCATTCCTTAAAACTACTTAGTGGTTCTAGTCCAAAACCTTTCCCAAGGTCTATGTGGTCCCACCAGATCTGATTCTTTCTATCCTCCAACCTCAGCTTGAGTCTCTCTTTTGCTCACTCAATATGGACTCTTTTCAGTACAGGTACCAAAGTCTTGTGACCTCAGGGCCTTTGTACATGCTATTTCTGCTCTCTATACACTGTTCTCTCTTTCTACTTCTCCAGCTCTTTTCATTCTTAGATATCCTTCACGTCCTGACTTAAACCTCAGGAGTACCGTCTCTTGAACCCTCCAGGAAATATTAGTTCATAGCACCCTCCACCCTCTGTAGCATTCAGTAAGTGTGTGTTGGACATATATTTAATAGTTGTCTCCCTTGCTAGACTTTGACTCTATTTCATTAACCATTGTTCCTGCAGCACCCCGTACAGTGTCAGGCACAGAGCAGGTGCTCAGAAATGTTTGCTGAATGAATGATTGAATGACAGAGGCTTGGAGAAGACCCATGACTTGTAACCTAGGGTCCCAGTGCTGGTGAGGGAGGAGACCCCAATCTCTTGGACACTGATAACGCTGCATGATATTGGGGCCACTAGGGAACCAGGAAGGAAGAGGCTGAGAAGCCAGCCTCAGGCCCTTAGACTCATGGGAAAGGATGTAGGAATCAGGGTGGGGTTGAAGGTGGAGGTGGGCATCCACTCTAAACGGAGTTTAGGAGGAGGTAAGGAGATTCCTAGGTCCCAGATGAGACAGCGGTGGAGGTGGGTTACAGGCCACCGCTAATGGAGCCCTGGCTCTGTCTGCACCGCACTAGAAGCTTTGCCTGTGTTGCCTCTTTCAATCCCCTGCAAGGTGAGATTATTATCTCCTGTTATAGACAAGGAAATGGAGCTTTAGAGAGAGGAAGTAACTTGCCCAGAGTCTCCCAGCTAGTAAGTGTCAGAATCAAGACCTGAATCTTGCACTGAAGCCTAAGAAATCAGCTCTTTGGGAAAATCAGCCCAGAAAAGACAATGGCCAGACAGGCCCCACACTGGACTTCAGGGAGAGCTTGCAGCCCTGCCCCCTCTCCTCCATCACTTCACCTCTGCAGGCTCTCCATCCCTGCGGGTATCTTTGTGAAATTCCAAAACCTCTTGCAGGAATCCAAAAAGCCTCTCTGTGCAACCCCTCAGGTGGTCAGACCCTCCCAGGCTGGCGCCTACCTCCCTCGAGGATTTCCCCCGCACAACTTCCATTTGAAAAGGAGCTTGGAGCCTCAGCGCCTGTCCTGCTGTGGCCCGTCAATGCCCTCAGCTCAGGGATGCAGAGTGAAGGAGCTGGCCTGCTGGGAGAAGTGGGGCAGGGGGTGGGAAATCCTCTCAGAGCCTGGCCTTGGGCGTTGGGCTTATTTTATTTAACATTACTTATAGACCCTCCCAACCCCCCATTTAACACCGCTTATATATAACTCTTCAAAAACTAACATTATTTATACAACCCTTTATAAATAGGAACGCAACAACTCTATGAGGTAGGTGCTGTTATCCCGACATTTTGCAGACAGAGAGGTGGAAGCAGACAGGGTCAATGACTTGCCCAAGGTCACCAGCAGTAAGTGGCAGAGCTAGGATTTGAACCCAGGCACCAGGCTCTGGATGTTGTGCTGAGACCTCTCCCCTCCACAGGGGAGCTTCTGTAGGGGAAATGGATCTGCGAGATTCCTGCTCCGCGGCCTGCCTGGCTTCTGTGGCCTCAGGAGATAACGGGTACCTCCTTTTCTCACTCGGCCAGAGTCTGTTTACCTCGGGTGAGCTAGTGGCCGCCCCAAACAAAGGGGATGAGGGCAGAGATAACCCAATCGTTCCGGGCCCGGCTGGGCCGTTGGGAGGGCTGGGATTGAACCCAGCCTGGACTTCGAGAAACCGCCAGGGCCTGGCCGCCTGCTGTTTGTTGCAAAACAATGAGTCAGCCCTGCGAGGAGAAGGGTGGGGGGGTGGGGATGGGGGTAGAGGGGCCTCTCCCCCTCCAGGCCGGCCTCCGGCCTTTCCCAGGGTGGGTTCTGTCCACCCCCACCCTCCCAGCTCTGAGAAGGCTCACCTATTTACTTTTTTGTTGTTTGGCTGTGATAGGAAAAGTATTGAAAAATAGAAAGTGCCCTAGACAGGAAAACATTCTGAAAGCTGAAACCTGAAACCTGCTGGCCTGGGCCAACACCCCAGTGGGGGGTGGTCAGCCAGCCAGGATTCCATCCCTGGGCTCCTTCCCAGGCACCTGCCCATGATGGCACCTTAAGCCCTGGTCAGTAGAACTTGGATGAGTGGTAACCGACTCAAGGTCACAGCTGGTGCTGATGGCAGGAGGGCAGGGCAGATCCTGTGGGAAGGTTTCCAGGCCCAGGTTACCTTGATGGGAAGAGCCTGGAAACATAGACCTCCTTTTTGAAACTGGCTCCGCCAGGGGACCATGCCCTTCCATCCCCCTTTGGGAAAACCCCCCACCGGGAGCACACGGGGTGTTGACCGGTCTCCACCCTGGCTGTCAATGGATGAGCCCCTTTCAGATCCCATCTGGCCATGGTGAGTGTCACAAACCACTCCATTCTTCTCCTGGCCCTGCCTCCTCCACCTCCCGGCCCCTTCCTCCCACTTACCCAAGAAAGACAGTGTTTTCCCCTTGTTAGAACGGGACAGAGGGAATTTTCTCAAGGTCACAGAGCAAATTCATTAATTCATTCATCAGAATCTTGCTGGGCTGCTGCTGAGCCACACTCCAAAGCAACGGGGACGGGGGCGGGGGTGGGGGATGGGAGAGAGGGCTACACTCTCTTGGGAGCCAGCTGCCTCGACTGGAAAACGGCTGGATAACAGTGCACCGATCCAGACTTACATACCATACAAGCAGCGAGGACACGGAGGGATCTGATCCCAGCTGAGTGACAGGGAAGGCTTCCTGGAGGAGGCAGATAGAACAGGTCCTAAAGACAGTAACAGTGTGCTGGGGCTGGGGCTGGCAGAGGAGGGTGTTCTGTGCTGGGGAGAAACTGAACCCACTCTTCCAGACCCTCTTTCCAAGCTCTATCCCCTGGTCTGTGAGCATTACTGAGCTCCTCCAGTGGCACAATGCTGAGCTGGGACCGGGGAGAGGATATAGGGCAGCCATCATACGGTTCCTGCCCCGGAGAAGCTTCCTGGGCCGGTGGGACAGCAAACTGTCATCTTCATAATGCTGAGGAAAGCCAGCAAGTGTTATGTATCCCTATGCAAGATGCACTTCATTTATTTTTTTGCTTTTTATTTAAAACAAAATGTAATGCTTTTTTATTTTGAGAAAGAGAGAGAGAGAGCACGCGTGCACACGCACCAGTTGGGGAGGGGCAAAGAGAGAGACGGAGACAGGCTCTGAAGCAGGCTCCAGGCTCTGAGCTGTCAGCACAGAGCCCGATGTGGGGCCTGAACTCATGAACTGTGAGATCATGACCTGAGCAGAAGTCGGACGCCTAACAAACTGAACCACCCTGGCGCCCCAGGATGCATCTCATTTAGCCCACACCAAACCCAGACAGTGACTGTTTGTCCAGCAGCCAAGAACTGAGCACCTAGTGTAGGGAACGGTCAGCCCTGGGATGTAAGAGGGAGATTGGAGCCCAGAGGTGCAGGAACCAACAGACAGCAACATTACTCATGCACTGTCTCCCTCGGACCTCCCACAGCTCCAAGAGGGGAAGAGTTTCCATTGTTCAGATTCTCCTCTGTTTATTTTATTTTATTTTATTTTATTATTTTTGAGACAGGGAGAGACAGAGCATGAACAGGGGAGGTTCAGAGAGAGGGAGACACAGAATCTGAAACAGGCTCCAGGCTCTTAGCTGTCAGCACAGAGCCTGACGTGGGGCTCGAACTCACGGACTGAGAGATCATGACCTGAGCCGAAGTCGGCTGCTTAACCGACTGAGCCACCCAGGTGCCCCAAGATTCTCCTCTGTTTAGAATAATCCTCTCCTGCCACCATCTCTGTCATGTCCCTGGGAGACTCTGAGCCTCATCTGTCTTCATACATTCCCCACAGGACCAGATGCAGTACTGAGTACATGACTAATTACTCACTTAGTATTTGCTGAGACTGGTCTCAATGGGGAAAAACTATTCTCCAGCTACAATTGGACCTTGAACCCAGACCACGAATTCCTTAATCTACCCAGGCAGTGTTCAAAAGGTCCCGTTGGCCCCAGAGTCCCTGTCAACGTGTGAGGCTGGCTGATGGGCTGTTTTTGTGAGAGGAGGACCCGTTGCTGATGACATTGCTGAGCCTTTAAGGCCACCATCCTACGTGGGGGGGGGGGGGGGGGGGGGGCACGGTGCAGATCTCTGAAGCTGCCAGTCTCCCCAAGCGAGCCAATCAACACAAGACATCCAGAACTGTTCTCTGAGCTAGGTGGTATGGGAGGGTCCTGGCCAGGGTCAGGGTGGGCATCCTACAATATCTCCAACCTAGGGCCAGTCCAGATTTTGACTGTTGTGGCTACTAAGGTACAGACAAGCCTGACTCTAGGAAAGAAGGGACCCTGTGAGGCTCTCACAGCCTCAGTGGGGACCACAGTGAAGGTAGCTCAGGAGGGGGAGATGGGGAAGGGCCTGGGAGCCCTAAGTGGGAACAGGCCATGGGAGGTCAACAGTGCCAGTGTGCATTCTGGTAGCTGTTTTTTTTTTTTTTTTTTTTTTTCTTGGACTTGTGTGTTTTAATTTCCTCTTTGTCCTTCCTTGGGATTTACTGAAGCCCTCTGGAAAGTTTCAGCTGCCTCAGCTGTGTGTGTCCGAACTCAGAGGGTCAGGCCACGAGCGGGGCAGGTTTGCTGGGGTGAGGCCAAGGAGCTCGGAGCGGGACCATGCGGTGGGGACACTGAAGCTTTCAGCTTTCATGAGGGGCCCTCTCTCTTCCTCTTCCAGGCCCTGTCCTAGCAACAGGGCCGCCCAGGGCATGACTGGGACTGTTTCTTCCTTTTCTTTCTGGCAAAAGCTACGGGAGGGGAGTTCCCCTTCTCTGTTTGTTTTGATTCTGTTGTTTTCTTAAAGAGAGGAAGGAAAACCATCATCACTTTTTCGGTTTTGTGAACAAAGGCAGGCAGAGAGGATGTTCACTGGGGCCGGGACTGTGGGGGCTGGGCCTCCCCCGCCTCCCCCTCAGCCCTCTTTGCAGCCGCTCTGAGCCCCCAGAACACAGATTGGCCACCGCATAGGGTCACGTTTAGGTGCTGGCTCTGCTTTTTAATAGCCTTTAACCTCTCTGAGGCTCGTCTGTAAAAACGGGAGTTGTCAGATCTGCTTTGCAGGATTGTTGAGATGAAAGTCAAAGGAAAAATACTAACTTGTGAAAACACAGTGCCAGGCACACGGTAAATGCCCCAGAAATGTCGTTCCTTTGCTTCCTTCCACAGTGGGGGTTGGAGGGGTCTTTCCCTTTGGCCCAGTTGTGTGGAGTATGGGGACCTTCCCCACTGAAAAAGGCCCCCCATCTTCCTGCTTGTCCATACACAGCTGGCTTCTTCCCCAGCAGGACCTGCAAATGCCCACGTTAGGAAAAACTCTGAGGAGCAAATGATAAGTAAGGCCGGGGCTCTCCCCCTGCATTGCTGGGAGATGGGAGCCCCCTGAGTTTCTCCTAGCCTCTTAGTCCCTCAAGTCCCATGCCCTACTATGTTGGATCTCCTGGGGCCTACTCCTGCAGCCCTTCCTTTTTTTAAGATGTACTTATTTTATTTATTTTTTTGGGGGGGTGGGGAGAGATTACAAGTGGGGTAGGAGCAGAGAGGGAGAGAGAGAGAGCACACACAGGGGAGGGTCAGAGAGAGAGGGAGAGAGAGAGAATCCCAAGCAGGCTCCACACTGTCAGCACAGAGCCCGATGCGGGGCTCGAACTCACAAACCATGAGATCATGATCTGAGTCAAAGTCAGACGCTTAATCGACGGGACCACCCAGGTGCCCCTGGGACAGGCCCCCTTCTCTGATGAGATGGGGGTGGGTGTCCTGACCAGACAAAAAGGGAGCCTCAGCCCAGTGAGTAGGTCCCTGGGCCCCAGCTTGCTCTGAAAGTTCCCCAGGATGTGCTACCTCTCAGGGCATCCGTGTTTTAGTTTGTAAAGTGGTTTCTGAACTTTTTGAACACAAACGTTCTCTCACAGAATCGAAACGCTTTGCAGCCCCTGCTCCCCATGATAACAGTTGTTCTTTTAAAATCTTTTGAGAAAAAACATATACATGGCCCGCAGCGAGTGTATATTCAGTCACGCTTTTAAATGAAGGTGTGTTTTATTCAGCAGCTTCTACATACATTCAACAGTGCGCCCCTTTATATGGGAGACGTCAGCTTATACGTGGTGCTGACACCCAAGGGGGCTTGAGGCTCTGGTCTCAAGGCAGAGACAGTCCTGGGATCGAATGCTTCCTCCTTGGCCCTCCTGGGGCTGACCCAGGGACTCAGGGACACCTAACGGGCGGTCCCAGGCCCAGATACAAAAGCCCAACAGTGACTGATAAAAATGCATAGAGTAGTGGCTCTTCCTCAACATGTGGACGCTCCCCGGGCTTGAGTCATCACACTGTCACTAGCCAGCTCTGTGATCTGGGCACGTGCTACTTAACCTCTCTGGGCCCCGGTTTGTCATCTGTAAAATGGGGGGTGATGGTACCAGTGAGTTTTTGTGAGAGTGAAATGAGACAAGAAAATCACAGGACTTACTTTGCATAGGGCACATTTGGTGCTTAAGAAACATTCTCTTTAAGGGATGCCTGGGTGGCTCCCTGGTTGAGCGTCCGACTTCGGCTCAGGTCATGATCTCACAGCTCGTGAGTTCGAGCCCCGCCTCGGGCTCTGTGCTGACAGCTCAGAACCTGGAACCTGCTTCGGATTCTGTGTCTCCCTCTCTCTCTGCCCTTCCCCACTCAGACTATGTTATCTCTTTCTCAAATAAAGAAAGAAAGAAACAGTAAAAAAAAAAAAAAAGAAAAGAAAGAAACGTTCCATTTAAAACAAAGCCACAAGTGGGGTGCTTGGATAGCTCAGTTGGTTAAGCACCGACTCTTGGTTTCGGCTCAGGTCATGATCTCATGGTTTGTGGGTTCGAGCCCCATGTTGGGCTCTATGCTGACAGTGCAGAACATGATTGGGATTCTCTCTCCCCTCTCCTGCTCTCCCTCTCAAAATAAGTAAATAAACTTTTAAAAAGTAAAAAACAAACAACAACAACAATAACAACAAAACAAAGTCACAAGTACCATCGCTTGGGCTGGTGCTGTCCCCTTTGGGGGTGGTCTCCTTGTCCTCTCTGGGGACCCCTCCTGGCCCCTGCAGCTGACTTGGCCTTCCCTTACCTGCCCTCCTTCAGGACAGAGCTCATCCCTCCTGTGTTGCTCCTTGGCTGGGCCTTGTCCTCCTGATGCAAAGATCCTAGCCTCCCCTTAGGTCGCTTGGCCAGGCCCAGCCCCCAAGGCCAGCCCCAGCCCCCTCCACCCCACCCCTCTGCTCTGGGGACCAGAGTGTTGGTTCCCAACCACATGAAGGGGGCACATGGAAAAGCCATAAACCCGAAGCCTGAGAGGGATGTTTGTTAAAGCAGGACAGGTCTGTGGCCAGGGACGGAGCGGAAGCGGGCGTTTCAGGGGAGAGGGATGAGCACCGAGGAGCTGGCATGGGCAGGGCAGGAAGGAGGCCCGTTAACACTTCGGCCCGACCGCGCTTCCTCCGGCACCTCAGCCAGGGCGCACACAGGCGCGTTTGTCCCGCTTTCACTGTGGTGCTGTGTTCGAAGCAGCCCCTGCCCCCAGCCCCAGGTGGGCGGTGTAGCCTGGGCACAAATGCCCTTTATGGATGGGTTGTGGAGGAAGACACCACCTCCTTGGACCAGGACCACCCCCCAGAATTCAGAATTGACCCTGGAGCGGCCTTCCTCCTGGTAATGTGGGCGTGCAGGGAGCCTGGTCCCAAGAGAAAGGAACCGGGTTTAGAAGGGCAGAGCCCCCAACGACCCTTCCCTCCAGGGCCCATGCTGGGGAATGATCCCCTCAGCCTGCCTGCTGCCACCTCTTGGGGCTGAATGAATGGATTTTCATCTCCTCGAGGGGCGCTAGAGGGAGAATGTGCCTTGGCCTGCAGAAGAGAGGGAAAGCAGGCACATCCCAGTAATCCCTCATCACCCTCCTTCCTCCATCCCAGCAGGAGTGGGGACTTAAGCCAGCATCCAGGGACAACCTGGCTGGCCCCTCCCAGGAGCCCAGTCCGTGTGAGCCTGGGATTGAATTCTCAGAGGCGCCCTGGTGCTCTTCCTACTGCTGGTGGGTGAGAGAAGTCACACATCCCACAGACAAGCCCTTCCGTCAGGCCCCGCTAGACTGTCCCCATTCACACAGCTCCTCTGGCCCCCTCCTCGGCCTGCCGTGTCTTTTGCCCGTTTAATCCATTGGCAGGTGCGGGCACGTGCTGGTTGCCTGTCAGCGCCCCCTAGAGACGGCCCAAGGACCTTCACCGCCACCGGCCCCCAACCCCCGGGAGGATCCAATTGAACAATTTCTATGAAGGTAGGAGAGGTGAGAAGGAAGCATGAGTGATTAGCTCTGTTCCCTGTGGCCACAACTCCAGGCTCATCTGGGGTGCAGATAACCCCTTTCTGTAGATATCATTGTCCCTCTTTTATGCCTGGGGATGCTGGGGAGACAGAGGTCCTCCCTTGTGGGCTTTTCATCTAGCTGGGAGCAGGGTTGGACGGGAGGGGCTCCTACATGGGGGACAGACCCGCATGCTGGTGGAAGGGCACTCACTCTGGGGCGCCCAGGCTGAGTCCCGCCCACTGGTGGCCAGTGGGCCCTCTCTGGCTGGGCTCTGCATGTGGGTAGACTCAGGTGAGGAACAGCAGGAGGGAGTGAGAGACCAAGAGCCTACCTTCACTCTTTTCCTAGGCCAAGTTCTTAGTCTGAGGAGCTCCCTTCCGAGCTTCCCTCTGATGAGCTACCCGCCCCCCCCTCCCCCAAACACCCCCTGTGAATGTGACATCACCGCCCCCATAGCCATCAGTGCTGGCTTGGGTTTATCTCCAGCCTCCTGGCCCAGGCTGAGGGAAAGAACTGAAGGGTGTGACACCAGCCTCAGTCACAAACCCAAGTCCTAAGTCCTTTCACATCCTGCAGAGCCAGAGGCAAGGCAGGCGGTCCAGGCACAGACACCCTCAACACCTACACAAACACAGACAGAAGCACTTCCTCCACACCCAGCACCCACCTCCTCCACAACACGGATGTCCATGCGGACACGCCTCAGGCACAAATGCGCTCTTGCCGCCCACACCCTCCCCCTCAGTGGTGGCGACCTACGACGCATACACCTGTGCCCATCCCGTAGCCGATAAACCCCTAGTCCCGTCCCCGTGGAAATTTCCTCCAACCACAACCTCACGACACATGTATGCTGTGCTCCCTCACAGATTCCCCACAACCACACAGACAGCTCACAAATACAGACACCCAGCATGTCAGAGTCTCAGCAACACCTGTGTGCACATGCACACACACAGGCACACATTCTGCCGATACACACACGCACGGACCAGAACCCTGAGCCAAGCCCCTCACCTTCCCCAGCGCTGGGTCGAGGAGTTTGTGCTGATAGACCACTTATTTATAGTTTATGGACTTTGAACGGTGTGTGGGGTGGGGGAGACAGGGAGGGAATGAGGATGCGCAAGGTGTCAGACAAGCCAAGTGGAGAGAAAGAGAAGGAAGGAAAAGCTCTGTGACTCACTTCCAGCGTAACAAGCTCAGCTCCTCCGGGCAGGGGGCAGGGCCCGTTTGTCAACCCAGGCTTGGCCTGGGGGTGGGGTGGTAAAGTGAGATCCTGTCCCCAGACCTACTGGACAGAGGAGGTGGGGACCCCATCCAGAGAGACTTGTTCTTCCTCTGTCTGCACCTGGGTGGGGGGCATGAACTCAGCATCCCATATCCCCAGCACCTGTTTTGTCTCCTGGGTACCCATCTCTAGACGCTTCGGCTGCACTCCCCATCTCTGAGCAAACAAAACCCCAGAACCTTCTGTGTTTCTACACCGTAGTTCCTGAGGTTGGACAAACCACCGCTCAACAGCCTGGCCTACTGCCCTGCCCCTAGGATCCTGCCTTCACCACCCAACTGCACCCCACGAGCCCCTCCAGCCCTTTCTTCCAGGTGTGCCTGCTGCTCGCAGTGCCCTCCATGCCCATACTCATCCTCTCCATCCCTGAGGCTCCAGCTCCTTCCCTGATGCTGCCTCCTGGCCCTGACCAGCTCCTGCCCCAAACCGTGGTTTCTGTTCCTTGTTTTCTGGATAGTGAGCCACTCCCTCCTCCCAGGTAGACTATGAATTGCTAAAGATCAGGCTCTGGAATTTTTTCTTCCACCTCCAGAACCCCATCCCCACCCCCACCATCAGGGTCCTGGACAGCAGCAGGTGCCCCACAAAGTCTTGAGGGATGGACAGTAAGGGATGGAAGAAGGATTGAAAGACAAGGAACTCTGCCTTTGAGGTAACCCGTGTCCCCCTGGACTTGATTCTCGTGGCCAGGGCTCCATTCTGCTGGGACAATGAGGGAGGGAGGATTTCTCACCAGGCACCCGTCTCCCCCAGACCAGGGCCCAGGGACACAGCAGCCACAGGCCCAGAGAGCAGGGCAGGGCCTCGTCGGCTGCATACCTGTTTAGTGCCCTATGACATGGGAGCTCTCATTAGCCTCTGTTAATTGAGGCTTCTAGGGGCTGGGGAGTTTTCCAGACCACCCAGCTGATAAGGAGCAGAGCCCTAGAGCCTGTGTTCCCCACCATGGTAGCATCCTGCCCCTCAGCAGCCCCTCCTCTGTTTCCAGTTTGCCCTCTAAATGTCACTGGTTTCTGACCTTGACCTTTTGTTCTGCTTTGTCTGCCTGAAATTCTGCCTGTAGCACTTGTCTTTCCCCTGAGCCTACACCACTTTGCATCTCCTTTAACTTGCCCCTGGAGTGGGATGAAATCTGCCCGCAGTTGAGGGTGTTTCTTTATGATTTCTCAGAGGGAGCCACATTTTTCAATGTGGAAGGCTTTTCCTAAGTCTGGGTCAAAAGTTAGAGACCTGTCCTTCTTCCTTCTCGGCACCAGCAGGGACTGTGCTCACAAGAGACGCTCCTTGTCTGCTTGTAGCTTCCTTTCTGGCTTGCCGTCTTGCACACTCACACACGCAGACACACACACAGACACAGACACGCACACACACACACACACACCCCATAGCAGACTTGCCTCCCCAGAGCTACACAATCCCCGTTGCAAATGATGATGGAAAAAACAGGTAATGGGCTCTGAGAAACGCACGGGGCAGGCTCCTTGTGGCACAGATTCAAGTGTGTGATCCCAGCCCACAGATAGCATGTAATTATTTGGTAAGAAATTGAATTCCAACCCCAAGCCAGCTGTCCCGTTTTTCCCCCTCTCTCCTGCGCTCCTTGCCAGACCCACAATGCCTCAGTGTCAGACATGAAATATGGTTGTGATTTTCATGCCTAACCAAAGTCAAGGCTGATTCCTCAATGAGTTCACTTTAGCTGGAAGATAAAGACTGACCCAGATTCTTGTGTGTTGATGTTATGGGGCAGGGGGAGGGTGGAGGGGGGGTTCCAGAGCAGAGGGGAGGTGAGTACTGTTTGGACGCAAGGTCAACTCTGCCACAAAGGGGCTTTGAGTCACCCTGTTGGGAGTGGCCGTTGGCACAGCTAGGGATGGACCTGCCCTGCCCGTGTGGCCTTCGTGACACAGAGTTGGGAACAGGCCTGGCAAGACTGCACTTCACTAGCCCCTTGAAGTGAGTGTGGCTGAGTGAACTTGCTTTGGCTGATAAAATGTGAGTAGAATTGACACACGCCACTCCCAGGTAGCAACAAAAAAGCTAATGTGTGAACTCTCCGGTCCCCTTCTCGCTGCCACGGTTAATGCTGAAGAAAGGTGTTGCTAGGGGGGGCTTCCTTCAGCCTGGGTCCCTGAGTGAGGACAGCATACTTTAAGTGACCAGCGCTGCTCATTTGGCAGGGGAGAGAAAGAAATCTTCACTGTTTTAAATATTTTTAAATGTTTCATTTGTTTTTGAAAGAGAGAGAGAGAGACAGAGCGTGAGTGGGGGAGGGGGAGAGACAGGGGGAGACACAGAATCCGAGGCAGGCTTCAGGCTCTAAGTGTCAGCACAGAGCCTGACACGGGGCTTAAACCTGCAAACTGTGAGATCGTGATCTGAGCCGAAGTCGGATGCTTACCCGACTGAGCCACCCAGGCGCCCCTTTACTGTTTTAAAACACTGAAAGGTTGGGATGTTTGTTACTGTGGCACACGAGCCTATCCCGCCTGACATACCCGCCTTGTGGGGTCGAGGAGGGGATTCAGAAAACGCAAACAAAAAGCTTAGCAAAGTGGCCCCAAACATGCTACTTCCTCTTCCTCTTCCTCCTCCTCCTCTTCCTCTTCTGCTGTTATTTCCCTTTTTATGCTTTGAACCAAGTCACAAAAATTTAACTAGGCCCACTAAATGTCTTGTACAGGAGCCCGGAGGTGAGGGTGACAGATATGTATGCAGGTAACTGTCGTCTGATGTGCGAATGCCGCACTGCCTGTATGAGTCCAGAGCTAGGTAAGCCCAGGGAAAGGAGTAACAAGTTCACTGGGGTTCTCAAAAGTGAAGTCCGATCTAGATTATGGAGGGGGGTTGGTTTGATTTCTTCAGGCAGGGGAAAGAGGATGGCGTATTCTAATAATGAGACCAGCTCATTATTTCTTGAGCATCTGTTATGTGCCAGAGGCTGAATCAGGCACATCAGCCCTACTGTCAGAGCAACAGTAATATCCACAATATGTGTGCTCTTATTATGTCCATTTTACAGGTCAGAAAATCAAGGCCAGGGACACATGGGTGGCCCAGTCGGTTAAACATCTGACTCTTGATTTCCACTCAGGTCATGATCTCACGGGTCATGGGATTAGGCCCACATTGGGCTCTGTGCTGACAGTGCAGAGCCTGCTTCGGATTCTCTCTCTCTCTTCTCTCTCTCTCTCTCTCTGCCCCTCCTCCCCTCTCCCTCTTTCTCTCTCTCTCAAATAAATAAACATTAAAAAAAAAAAGAAAGAAAATCAAGGCCAGCAAGGGTGCCCAAGTCACCCCAAGTTGGGCAGTGGGCAAAGGTAAAGAGGTGTGGCAACTCTTAACTGGCCTTCAGTCTGGTGCCTCTCCAAGGGCCACATTCTCCAACTCCAAGGACAGCGTTCTGAGAGTGTAATCCATACTGCACTGGGAGACATTTCCAAAACACGGCTCTGGCAAAGTCACACGGCTGCTCATGAACCCACTGTGGCTCCCTACTGCATTTTAGACAAGGTCTGGCAGTCTGGCCAGTCGCTTCCAGCCCCTCCTGACCTTTCCTGCTTTGTCCCTAGCTATTCCCATTCATGTTCCCGGGGTTCTTGTCTGTGCCTGAACATTTCCTGACATTTTCAGCCTCTTGGATTTTGCTCAAGCATTTGTCTGGAGTGCCCTTCCCCAATATGTTCACCAATATGTTCGCCTACCTTTTCTTCACAGTTCAGCCCACTTCCCACCTTCTCTCTCTGTCCCAGGTGTTGCTGCTAGAATCGAGCCTTGGGGAGCATCTCTGAAGTTGATTTGATCTGGTTTGAATGATAGGATGAGAAACGTTTGTTTGGGGTGCAGGTATTTGCTACTATTTAACATATAGATATTTAGTAGGACATGTGTACAATTTATGAATGTGTATAAATATATCAAAGGTGTGTGCCAAGAGTTGTTTTTCACAATAGCAGAATGCTATCAAACGAGCCTGGAGGGGCGCCTGGGTGGTCAGTCGGTTGAGCGTCCGACTTCAGCTCAGGTCACGATCTCACAGGTCATGAGTTCGAGCCCCACATCGGGCTCTGTGCTGACGGCTCAGAGCCTGGAGCCTGCTTCTGCTTCTGGGTCTCCCTCTCCCTCTGCCCCTAACCCACTCACATTCTGTCTTTGTCTCTCTCAAAAATAAATAAACATTTAAAAAAAAACAAAAACCAAAAAAACACGAGCCTGGAGACCACTGCCATATAGGCTGTGAAAAATTGTTGCAGTTTGCCATTTACCAGCTGTGTGACTTAGGAAAGTTATTTGACTTCTCTGAGCACAAGTTATCTTGTCTATAAAATGGGAATTATCAGGGCACCCGGGTGGCTCAGTCAGTTAAGTGTCTGACTTCGGCTCAGGTCATGATCTCACAGTTTGAGGATTCAATCTCCATATCAGGCTCTCTGCTGTCAGCGTGGAGCCTGCTTGGGATCCTCTGTCTTCCTCTGTCAGCAACCCACCCCACCCCACTCTCGCTCACTTACTCTCTCTCAAAAATAAATAAACATAGGGGCACCTGGGTGGCTCAGTCGGTTGGGCGTCCGACTTCGGCTCAGGTCACGATCTCACTGTCCATGGGTTCGAGCCCCGCGTCAGGCTCTGTGCTGGCTACTCGGAGCCTGGAGCCTGTTTCGGATTCTGTGTCTCCCTCTCTCTCTGACCCTCCCCCGTTCATGCTCTGTCTCTCTCTGTCTCAAAAATAAATAAATGTTAAAAAAAATTTTTTTTAATAAAATAAATAAATAAATAAACATAAAAAATAAAATAAAATGGGAATTATCTTGGTTCCTACCCTATAGGGTTAATGAGGACTCGATGAAATAAAACTTGTAAAGGAACCAGGTCTCCCAGATGTGTCCTGAATTCTCAGCTTGCTGAGGGGCCTTGCTGGGTGCACCCAGGCTGCTGTTGAGTGCATCCAGGCTGTTGGTGGGTCCTGACAGGAGAGGTGGAGGAGAGAGGGAAGAGCGGTGACCCCTGTTGATGGGGACTCTGTGGTGTAGGCAGGCTGTGCCAAGACAATCGTAGCAGTGTTTGATAAAAGGCTGGGGCTCTTCAGTGACCAAGTAAATGTTATAAGAAAAGGCCATCTCCAGGGAAGGGCTCCCTCCCGTTCCTTGCTTGAGGGCCAAAGTCCCCAGAGGCCAGTCTGGAGGCTCCTTTTATGTGACTGTAAAGTAATCCAGGACCTGGCAGGGTCGAGCCTGGGCGGGCGCTGATGCGCAAGGCGGCATTGATGTGGTCAATGATTACCTTTTATGCCTAGCCATAAAGGCAACCGCCCAGCCCTCCGGACAATGCCCCGGGAGTGTGCTTGGACACACACACACACACACACACATGCCCGCCCCAGCTGGGCAGGGACTTGTCCCCACCTGAGATCTCTGAGGACGCCCACCCAAGGCATTGCCATCTTCCCTGGGTGGTCTCTGGGGACTTGGCCCAGGAGCGAAGGGGGTTTAGGTGGCTGTCAGTGGGAAATGGTGAACTACCTTCAGGGCTCTGGAGCCTGTTCCAGGTGGTGTGTGCAGAGGGGACGGCTTGGTCAGACTTAGGCACCATGGCTCAGTGGAAAGGAAGGTATTCTAGGGTGGATTAAAGTCCATTCCCACTTCACAGGTGATGCAGTTGAAGTCTGGGTGCTCGGTGACTTGCCCCGGATCCAGAGGAAGGGGACAGCAGCGGAGCCAGGAGTAGGACCCAGGTCCTCTCTGACATCACCACACCAAGGGGGTCCAGGTAGGAATGTCAGGTGTCAGGAAAGGAATGGGTCACTTCTCAGAGAAGATACCTCCCCCAAGGCTCAGAGGGGAGCTGGGAAGCACCTGCGGGCCTGGCCCTGAGGCTACTGTTGGGAAGAGACCGAGGATGAACCCCTCCGGTGGCCATACAGGCTACATGCAGGGCCTGCTGTCCTGATGGACACCCCTCACCCACCTGGAGTGCGGAGGCCAGCTGTGAGGGGGCAGGGCTGGAGAGTAGGTGGCCAGATTAACATTCTGCCTCTTGGACTGATAAGGCTCAGGAACTTTGTCCCAGCAAGAGAGGCTGGAGAGGAAGGGGTTTCGGCCTCCAGTAGGGACTTTCTGGCAGGGTCAGGTGTCTGGGGGCATCGCTGTGGGTACCTGAGGCTGGAGATCAGGAGGCCTGAGTTCACACGGCCTTCCTCACCCTGGCAGCACTCTCCTCCCCTGGCTGAGAGGAGGACTATGCACGGTCTTACTGGTGGGCATGACGGAGGTCAAACCGAAGACTCCAGAGTGCGGCTCTGGGACAAGTCGATGTTTGGGCTGCTGTCTTGAAGAAAAAGGGCTGTTGTTCGTAACAGTGCTCATGAATGCTCCGTGGAATCAGAGTGGAGTTGCTTTGAGCCCGAGCCAGAATGCTCCAATCAACCTTTGGCTCTGATAAAGATAAGCGGACCCAAGGTGATAACACACAAATCAAAAACTGTCAACAGGTGCTAATTAGGGCACTGGGAGCTGAGTCACACCCACTACACCTGACGTGGGGAGAGATCTCAGGTGGGGGAGCTGGGCTGATCTGGGAGGATATGGACTCACTGCCTGTACCCCAGCCTAAACGCCTTTGTTGTCACCTCCTCCTTCTAACGACTGTGCACCCCACCCCCACTCCTGCCTACATGCATTACATAAGATAACACAAAAGAACAAAATCTAGGGGTGCCTGGGTGGCTCGGTCAGTTAAGCATCTGACTCTAGATATTGGCCCAGGACATGATCTCATGGTTCGTGAGTTCGAGAGCCTTGTCATGATCTCATGGTTCGTGAGTTCGAGATTCTTGTCACGATCTCATGGTTTGTGAATTCGAGATCCTTGTTGGGCCCTGCACTAGCAGCACAGAGCCTGATTGGGATTCTCTGTCTCCTCTCTCCCTCTGCCCACCCCTGCTCATTCTCTATCCCTGTCTCTCAATTAAAGAAAAAAAAAAGATTCACCCTCTAATAAAAAAAAAAATCTATAGGAATGTTGTGCAATATAACATGATCAACATGATGTAACAGTGGAAAGAGTCTTGAATTGGGAGCTAGGGGCCCTTATTCGAGCCTTGCTCTGCATAAGCTTGAGTGTCATTTCTCTTGGAACTTCAGTCCCCTCTGCAAATGGGGGATAGGAAGGGGACAGCTACCCAGTAATCCCCTGCTGGAGTCCCATCTCGGTCTAAAGTTCATTCTCTTCTGCTACAAAACAATGTAATCTACAAAGCGCACAAAACATCGAGGGTGCCACCCAGCCACGCTGGGGTGTCTGTGACACTCGACAGAATCGCAAATCCGTCTTCAGGAGAGGGAGTTGTGAGGAAGGCAACAAGTTGTGGACAGTTCTCAGAGCTCCTGGAATCCCTCTCCCTATCTGAGCCAGAGGTCAGCGTGCCTGCTGCCTGCTCTCCGGGCACTTGGGGTCTATTTTTAACTCGGTGCCCCTTAAATACATGTGGCCTTGGGCCCAATGGTTCATTTGTCTCCCTCCCCTGCACTCTCTCCCCTTCCTCCCCAGTGTGCGTGAGCACACACGCACAGACACACAGAAAGACAGATACATACACACCAAAGTGGCCACCCAGAGGTGACACCACACAGGGTGTGGAGTTCCCAGTGTTCAGGTCCCGGCCAGGCCCTCTTTGTGCTGGGGGAGTTGCTGGGGTCTCACTGCTCTCCCAGGCTCAGCCCAGCACAGATTCTGCTTCCCACTTGCAAGACCCAGCCTGAGAGCAGGGCAGGGGCCCATCATTTTCCCCTAGGAACTGGTAGGAGAGGTGTGGACAGGGCTGCACAGGGACAGATGCAGGGGCGAGGAGAGGGGAAGGAAAGAGGCTGGAGAATGGGTAAGTCAGAGGAAGAGGAGAAGGGAGGTGGGTCCTGACCATCCTTCCTCTGGCCCGCTTCTCCAGGCAGTGAAGAGGTGCCTGCTGCCCACTCGTCAGACTAGGTGGGGAGCGAGACAGAGGGTTGGTTGAGACCCTCACAGGGGCCAGGACAATGGAGAAGGGCAAACATCAATGGCTGGGGGCTGAGATAATGGCCCCAACAGGAATCACTACAGGGGCAGTGGCTCGAAGCAGGGGTCAGCTTCTCCTGCCTGGGGCAGCGGGCAGGGGTGCGGTGCAGAGGAGAAGGGAGAGTACCCAAGGTGAATCTTGAAAGATGGGTAGGAATGCATTATTCCTCAACCTGTCTCGGCCTCAGTTTCCTCATCTGAACCATGCGTGTAACTAATGGCACTTTCTTGTGAGCGTCAAATGCAAGAATAGACGGAAGGCTCTTACAACAGGGCCTGGCTAGTACTTAAGTGTTGACTGATGACTTTATGGTCAGGAAGATAAACAGGGAGGGCATTTGAGCATGTGCATGGGGGCACAAGCAAGAGAAAACAAAAGGCCCTGAGCCTAAGCAATCTGGCAGTCCTGGGAAGCTGTATGGAGCCCTGGCAGGGACCTCTGTGTGCTGGGGCCCAGTGGAATGGGCACAGTGGGCACAGTGGAGGTGGAGGCTGGCCTCTGCAGCAATTGCTTAGTCCAGCCAAGGGACAGTGGGGCTCAATGGGGCCAACCCAGGAGGGGAAATCCCCTGACACTGGCCCACCAGGCCTGTGCTCAGCTTCCAAGGGTTGAGTCAAGGGCCTATGGCTTTGTGGGGCTTGGATGCTCCTTCTATGAGGCTAGTGTTAGGGGAAGGGGTGCTGCAGAGGAGGAGTGTGTGTGTGTGTGAGAGAGAGAGAGAGAGAAAGGAAGAGAGAGAACTGTAAGGTTGAGGGCATATGCTATGGAGCAAGGCCCCCAGGCAATAAGAACCTGTGCCCATCCTGGGGAGGGATCTAGAAGCATGGGCCTGTTTCCCATGCTGGGCTGCTGTGTTCTCCAGTACCAGGAGGTGCTCAGGCCTCTGTTATGCTGGCCCAGCCCAGTACTCTTCACTGGCCTGCCTCAGCCTCATACCCACCTCATACCCACACTGTTTCATCTCCAGTTGCAGTGTGGCTGAGTGTGTGCGTGTGTGTGTGTGCGCGTGTGTGTACATGTGGCATTTCTAGATCCAAGAATGCTTAGAAGGTCCTGCTGAAGGCCAGGTCAGTGAGGAGTGAGAGCCTGGCCCATCTCCTCAGACCTTGGCACGGAGACAGCTCTTTCCCACCCAAATTCTCTGGGCTCTGGAGGCAGCGGGAGCTCACGGGCCTCTGACTCAGGCCGGGTCAAGGAGGAGCCCATGTAGTCATCTGCCCATGTAGTGACCCATACGGCCCCGGGCTGGGGGCAGCGTTGTCAGGCTCTCCTGCCACTGAAACAATAGCCAGGGCTGGGGTGAGAGGTCAGGGCACAGGCTAGGACGTGATCCTGGGGCCCCTGAATGGGGGGAGGACGTCCTGGAAGTGAATCGGAGGCTGATGGCCGACCTTGGGGGTTTGCTGCAGCCGTGTAGCTGACTGTGGGAAGGCTGTGTCCGCCCAGCAGAGCAGGCTCCATGGCGCCCAGCCCTGGCCTGGGCCTACAGTAGCACACTCTCTGGTAATGGGATGGGATGAGGAAAGCTGGTGAAAACAAAATGCTGGAGACCCGAGCTCCTCGGAGAGCCCAGAAGTAGCCGCAGTAGACAAGCAAGGCTAGGTAAGGGCACCCTGTGTATCTCCTGCCTGCCGAAGCCCAGCCGTGGAGATGGGACCACGAGCAACCCTGATGCCCCAGGGCCACTCCAAGCTTTCTGGCCCCAAGATGCAGCTTCTGTGGGCTGTGGGCGGGACCCTTCTCAGCTTATCCCAATTCCGGCCACAGAAGAAATTCCCCTTGAAAGAGGCTGTCTTGAAGCTTTCCAGGAATGCTGGCCCTGGGGTGGAACTGGGGTGGCGGAGAGAGGGGGGCGTGAGGTGGTATGTTCCAGAATAGACTTGGACCCAAAGCCAAGAGCACAGTGTTCCCACGGGCCTGATGCCTGGCTGTGGAGGAACCAGGAGGTTACAGGGATGTGCCTGGTGGTACCAGGACAAGGCAGGCTGTGTGTGTGTGTGTATGTGTGTGTGTGTGCATGTGTGCGTGAGAGAGAGAGAGAGAGAGAGAGAGAGAGAGAGAGAGACAGGGCTGGGAATGACCTGATGTCACATGTTCAGGCCCCCAGTGCCAAAGGCAGCCTGGACCAAGTAATCTCGTTTCTTTTTTTCTTTTCTCAAAAATTCTATTTTATTTATTTTTCTTAAGTAAACTCTACCCACAATGTGGGGCTTGAACTCACAACCGTGAGATCAAGAGTCACATGCTCTACTGACTGAGCCAGCCAGGTGCTCCATTATCTTTTCTTTTTTAAAAGTAAGTTTAAAAGGTGACATAGAATAACGTAGTGGTGAAGAGTGTGGCCTGGACCAGACAGCTGTGTTTGAACTTGGACCTCTCTACCCACCCCTCAGGGCCACAACTTCGGGTAGGTTGGTTCGTCCGTCTCTATGTCTCAGTTTCCGAAACTGTAAAATGCCCATCAGAATTGTGTCCGACCTCAGAAAGTCATCGCAAAGATTAAGTGAGCAAATATAAATAAAGTGCTTAGAAATGGGCCTCACGCAGAGTGAACACTTACACAGGTTTGGTCCTTGCCCAACGGATGAAACTCCATGTCAATCCATCAATGCCAGGCCCAGACCCAGGCCAGTGCTGAGCTCTAACCAGCTGGGCCCCTATGGGGTGTGGCAGTGTGCCTGCATCAGCACATCCAAAGTCCCCAGACCTGCTGAGCTGGCAGAGAGCCTGCTCTGGCACTCCCCAGCCCTGAAGAAAGACCTAGAAAAGTGCCGGGCTTCCCAAAGTGTCAGGGGTGGAGGGAACAGAGTACGAGAGACCCTGGCCTTGGCTGAAGACTCCTTCCATGGCTTGCTGACCTGTCCTGCCCTCGCTGTAGGGCTGGGCCCTGCTGACTGGTCAGTTGTGCTTCTTGTCTATGGAAAGGGGAAGGTGCACGCATTCAGGACTCGCTCCATGGGGGCTGTAGTGACAAATGTGTGCTCATGGGGGCTTTGCCCTCCAGCCCATGGGTTCTCCCCTACTCTGACTGGAATTCCATGCCCGCAAGTCCCCACCAGCCCATCTGGCAATAATTCTTAGCTGCCTTATATTCCCAATGATTTCACCCAGCTACACACTTGGGCAGTCAGTCAACAACACTTATCAAGGCCCTGTTGTGCGTCACATCAGGTATACAGGGAACTCTGTCTTGGATGCTGGGACTCAGTTCAGGATTGAGACGAGAAAAGGGTTCCTGGTTGTGGGAATAGTGTGGGCCAAGGTGTATGGGAAGCAGAGAGCCCATCTGAGGTGTGAAATGTGGCTGGAGGGAGGGCAAATCTGAGGAGGCCGGTCGGGAGGCAAGGTTGGAGGGAGAGAACAGGAAGGGCCCTGTGGGCCCTGCTTTCTCTGGAAAGAGTCGTTGAGGGAGAGACTTCAAATATCCAGAAAGGTGGAGAGGTGTTCCTGATATCCCCCCAAGGTTGGGTCTGGGAGCTACTCAGTGAACCTTTGCAGGTTAATGACTGTGTAGCATCCGGGTGTGACTGAAGGTCAAGGTTGCCCCATACATTGTAGACTGCATGAGTGGCTTATACTGGAGTTGTGCAATGCAGTGGTCCTGTGACATTTGGGGGCCTGGTGTTTGGGTATCAGTGAATGGGTGCTCACCTGTACCTGTATCAGCGGGTGCCTGTGGGGTGTGATTCAGCCAATGGCTGGGAGTATGTGTGAGTGTGTGTGTGTGTGTGTGTGTGTCTGCTGTGATTGCGGCACTACCCAGGAGCTGGGGGGCTATTTTTGGAGGTGTTAGCCAGTAGATATGGCCTCCACCCCCACCTTATCCTATGCACATCTGCTCAGGTGAGAACACCTGGAGGTGATTCCATATCTGGCCTTGTATCTGGCTGAAAGGTGTGTCTCTGGGCATCAGGCCAAGCAGGTGTTGGCCTCCCTGGAAGCCTGGCCTGGGGAAGAGATGGAGAAGGGGGGCGGGGGGGGGGGGGGACGGGGGTGGGAGTAGCTTGATCTTCAAGCTCTTTGGGGGCTCCAGAGAGAAACTGAGTGGGAGATGTCCAATGACCACCCACCCACTTCTGTCTTTCCAATATTCCATCCTTCCTCCTGTGTCTTTCAACCTATCTGCTAATCTTTTTGTCCATCCATTGGCCCTTGGTTCTTGGTTCCCCCCTCAAATTAGCCTGCCTCCCTCAGGCACTTCGTTCTCAAAACTTCTGATGCAGACTGTAATCACAGGCCTTGCCTTGACCTTTGATAGCTCTTGGGGTCACAGCACACCCACCTCATCCCTGATGCTCAGCCTCACACAGTTGGCTTCCACTCTACCCCGTGGGTGTCATGAGGCCTTGCACAGACATGGCACTCCCTCGCCAGTCCTGGAATCAAAGATGCACACCCGCTCCTTCCAGCCCTCTTTCCAGAAGGTTCTCCCGTCTCTGGCCCATACAAGGCTCCTCTCCTCCAGGAAGTCTTCCCTGAACACCCTGCTCTGCTCCTGTTTCCTCAAGCCTCACTCTGCCACACAGTATGCAAGCTGGGGAAGCCTGGCTGGAGGCCCATGGGAGCAGAGCCGAGTGCTCCTAGGTAGGATGGGGCCACCCATAATGGGGAGCTCCCTTGGAGCAGGGGGCTAGGGGAGGGCTGTGGGGCAGGTCACTTGTCCCTCCAACCCCACCCAGAACCCCAGCACAGTGCCCCCAGGGAGGTTTCTCCTGTAGAAGATGGGGATCCTCACACCCTCCCAAACAGGGGCTTTAGCCTGCTGCTTCCTTGGTTCCACCGCCCCCCTCACCCCCAGGTTCTCCCCTTAGCCTGGACTCTGGATGTGGGGCACTGTCCAGGCCAGAGACGGATGGGCCTCTCGGTGCTGCTCTCTCCAGGGCCTAGTAGAACCAGAACACTGCAGGGCGATGGGGTGAAGGTGGGGCTAATTCATTACAGAAATATGCGTGCGTGTGTGTGTGTGTGTGTGTGCATTCATGGAGAGCAAACATTTCCTGGGCTGCTGGTATGTGCCGGGCACTACTACAGGCACTGAAGAGAGAGCAGTGGAAAAGACCACCAGGGGCAACTGCCCCCAGAAGGCTGGTGGTCTAGAGGGGGAGACCCAGGAGATGCTGGGTGGGTGTCAGCGCGTATGAGTGGTGGTATGAGTGTGGGGGTGTGAGTGTGGTGGGAGGGCACCCGTGGATAAGGGGCCTATACGTGAACAGGGTCAGGCCCAAGCAAGTACGTGTGCGTGTGAACTTGAGTGTGTGCCTTTGGAGTATCCATGGGTCTCCTGGGGTCTGGGCTTGGCAGCTGGCATGTGTCTGTGCAGGCCCAGAGCTGGCGTGCACATGCACATCAGCCAGTTTGGGAGGCTGTGTGGCAGCCACACCTGGCTGACTCCCAGGCTGCGGGGCTCTAATTTTAGAAGTGACAGGCTGTAGATCCCTCCGCACACCTGCTCAGGTGCCCAGCCCCTGGGGGAGGGCCCAGCTGGCCTGCTGGGGAGTGAACCTGTCTCAGCCAGCACCACTGGTTCCCTGCCACGCACGCCCACTCTCCCAACTGAGCAGCCTCTGGCCTCTAGTTCAACACATTGGGCTGTGCCTGGGGCCCTGACAATCGATGGGGAATCGCAGCTCCCAAACCCTACACCTGGGCCCGACCTCTCATCTCCCAGGAATGCTCCACCCCCACCCCTCTTTGCAGGAGGCCCCGCTCTGGAATCCTCCAGGACCCTGCTGGCTGCTCACGCCTGAGCCAGTCAATCTGAGAGTGGGCCAGGCTGAACTGGAAGTTGGGGGAGAGGAGGGAAGTGGGCTGGGCCCCTCTATCACCTCCTCCTTCCCAGGGTCTCCTTTCCTGGCTGCAGGTGGAAAGGCTGGGCTGCCTGTGTGCCCCTCCCTCTGCCTCTGCCTCCTCCTCATTCTCTCCTTTGTGTCTCACGTGTCTCCCCTCTCTCCTTTGCCATCTAAGAGTTTTCTAAGAGTTAATAACAATGTGCACTGAGCTCCAGCCATATGGCAGGCACAGTGCTCATCTTTACGTGGATTAGCTCATTTGACCATTGCAATAACCCTGTGAGGTCAATGCTGTCATCCCACTTTACAGGGAGAAAGCTGAGGCTCAGAGGGATCCAAATCACCCAGCCAGGAGGGCGCCGAGTTGGCGTTCGGGCTCGGTCTTAGCTTTACTTTTTCCTTGGCCTCACTCACTGCCTGTTTCCACACGTGGTCTTGGTGGGCACGGAGCTGTAGCCCAGGTGCCCTTCCCTGGGCCATGGGAGGGGTATGCAGAAGGAGGAAAGAATGACAGACACATTTGGGGTCCAAGCGGTGCGAGACGGTGCGCGGGGGGGTCCCAGCCACCTCCCATGCATGCTCTGGGCCCTCTCCTGCTGTAGAACCTTCAGTGGCACCCCTACAGGCAGTTAGTTACCAGGGCAAGCTCAAAGGCCTTGCAGGCTGGTGTGCGTCCTTCCTCCCACTGCCACCATCTCCTCTTCTGCAGCAACACCCTCTCACCCAGGCAGATACTTGCCCCTGCTCTGCCACCTGCCTCCCTGCAGTGCAGCTAAAGGGTGAGGATAAGAAGGCCACGCTTCGAGCTAAGTGCCTTATTGACTTCATTTCATTTCACCTGCCTAAGGTCCCTATGAGCTAGGTTTTCTGGTGCTCTTTGTACAACAGCAGTTTGCTTAAGGCCGCAGAGCAGGCAAAGAGCACAAGTGGGATTCAAAACTGCTCATCGGTCTCCACCGGGCCATTCGGTTCAACTGGATTCTCACTGCGTGTAACAGCACCAAACCCTGTGCCAGCAACTGGAGATAGTATTCTGGGAGGGGACGCACTCAAACACAGACCCACGCACGCACGCACAGGGTGCAGACGGGGAGGAGGGGAGAGGTGCTGAATTGCTCACCTCCCAGTCTTAAAACCTTCACACTTGTGACTTAGACCCCCAGTTGGTCCCTTTCAAGGAATGAGCTCTATTTCCCTTTAAAAGGGGGCAAGAGTAGGAAAGAAAAAGCCACATTTTGTTCTGATGTCTCAAGATGTCATTTGGGGACAATTTGTCCCTTTTCTCCCTATCTCTGTCCCCCCATTCCTCCTCCCCCCTCCCCTGAGGCCTGGTCTGGTTCTGAGACCACAGATTAGCATCACTTCCACCCCTATCCTTCCCCACATGGGTCCATTACACCCTAGGCTTTCCAAAGTCCTGTGTCTAGTGCTGAGAGCTTACACTGGGGGTGGGGATGAGAGGAGACAGTTCCTTCTCCATGACAGTCAGGGGTTTGGGAGAGAGGCCGGGGTCCTTGGCTAGCCCAAGACTCAGATCCAACCCCCTTCACTGTCTCTGATTTTTGCTGAGAAGTTCAGCTTGTGCTGGCACCATGAGGTTCCACGAGGTGTCACGAGGACGGAGACCTTGTCTGTCTGGCTCACAGGCTTAAAAAGAAAAATACCATCACTTACTTTTGGAAGCCCCACCCACTTCACATGAAACACACTCAAACACACTCTGATTGCACACTGAATGGTGTTGTATGGGCATGTTTTAAAAAAGGATTTCAAATAATTAATGATTGTGAAATTATCCAACTACAGCTAATGCATTTAATTTAAAATAGACTCTAATTTCTTGGGCTGCCTGGGTGGCTCAGTCAGTTAAGTGTTTGACTCCTGATTGCAGCTCAGGTCATGATCTCATGGTTCGTGGGTTTGAGCCCTACATCAGGCTCTGCATTGGCAGCGTGGAGGGCTTCTCTCTCTCCCTCTCTCTCTGCCTCTCCTCCACTCATTTTCTCTTTCTCTCTGTCTCTCAAAATAAATAAATAAACATTGAAAAATTTTTGGACAAGCATCATGTGCACTTGGAAGTTCTTTGCAATGGGAACATCTAAACCAACAAATTGCTTTCAAATGTAATGAAATGTTCCTGAGTTCCAGGTTCTCCAGCTGACCTTTAAAAACGATTTTGAAGGCAATGCATCCCTGCCTCCCTTCCCTGAATCTCAAACCTTTTTGTAGGTCCTTAAACATTTCACAGGTCCCAGACACTATGCCTATGTGATTGGAAGGATGAGCAGCCTTGCACACAGTGTCTCCTTAAATACTGTGGGAGGGAGGTAAGAGAAGGGAATACAATGGTTTGGAAATACAATGAAGACCGCAAATTAAAACAAGATACTATTTTCTTTTCTTATCTTTTTATTTTTTTTAACATTTATTCATTTTTGAGAGACAGAGAGAGACAGAATGTGAGTGGGGGAGGGGCAGAGGGAGAGGGAAACACAGAATCCGAAGCAGGTTCCAGGCTCTGAGCTGTCAGCACAGAGCCTGACGCGGGGCTCAAACTCACAGACCATGAGATCATGACTGGAGTTGAAGTCAGATGCTTAACTGACTGAGCTACCCAGGAGAGATATTATTACCTAAAACGAGATACTATTTTCATCTTTTAGATTGGCAAAAACCAAAAAGTGTTGTTTTTTTTTTTTAAGTTTATTTATTTTGAGAGAGAGGGAGAGCAGGAGCAGGGCAGGGGTAGAGAAGAGAGAGAGAGAGAGGGAGAGAATCTCAAGCAGACTGATTTGGGGCTTGAACCCACAAACTGTGAGACATGACCTGAGCAGAAACAAAGAGTCAGACACTTAACCACCTGACTGAGCCAGTCAGGCTCTTAACTGACTGAGCCACCCAGGTGCCCTCAAAAGTTTTTTTTTCAAAACGTGTTTTAAGATTTTATGTTTATTATTTTATTCATTAAAAAATTTTTTGATGTTCATTTATTTTTGAGAGAGACAGAGTGCGAGTCGGGGAGGAGCAGAGAGAGAGGGAGACACAGAATGAGAAGCAGGTTCCAGGCTCTGAGCTGTCAGCGCAGAGCCTGACGCGGGGCTCAAACCTATCAACCGTGAGATCATGACCTGAGCCGGAAGTCGGATGCTTAACCGACTGAGCCACCGAGGCACCCCTAAAATTTTATTTTTAAGTAATCTCTACACCCAGCGTGGGGCTCAAACTCATGAGCACGAGATCAAGAGTTGCATGCTCCATTGACTAAGCCAGCCAGGTGCCCCTATATTTAATTTTTTTTTTTTTTTTTAACAATCAGTACATGTCTCTTTTTTCATTTAAAAAAAAAAATCTAGTTAAAAGACAAACGCCTGTGGAATAAATGAAGTAAAGCAAACCAATACATGAATGAATGAATTCTAGGTCATGTGGAGGAAGGAATTTCACTGCAGCCTGGAGCCCAACAGGCTTTGGCCACCCCGTGGAGGAGACCCATGGAAAAGGCAGAAAGCCCCAGTCTATTCTGTTGAGGGAGGTGGGGGAGGAGAGGGGTCTGGAGACTTGCTCTAGGAGGGGCTGAAGGGTGGACAAGGTTGGGCAGATGGGGAGGAGGTGGGGGTAGGTTTGTACGCTTTTGTCCTGGGAGGGCTGCCTCTTCATCCGTGTTGCTTCCCCCAGCTCCTCCCTAGAGAGTACATCTATTTCAAGCCTGGAAAGTCCCAGCCCTTAGCATGATGCCTGGCATATAATCTGTGGCAATAAATAGTGGTTGACTAAATGGATGGAATCAGTCACTGGTTAATCCAGACCACAGTGTTAGTCACTCCTGTCCCTTCCCCAAACAGCTCCCTGCCACCCAACAACAACAACAGCAAATGACTCTCTCAGGGCTGCTGTGTACAGCTGTGCAGGCTGTCTACTGCACAACTCCAGGAGGAGCCATTTTCATAGTAATGCCTCTTGAAGTTGTAGCACATGGTGTACCTGCAAAACACTGTTTCTTATTCTTTCAGGCTCACTAGAACCAATATTACATTAAGAGTAGGAAAGGAAAGGAACCAGGAATCTCTACTCCAGACACCTCCCTTGCCCTTTTCCAATTCCTAAGGCCCCTCCCTTCCTTTATTCCTCTCTAATTTGAGTTTAAGGTGATTTAGCCAAATTGGCCAATTATTCTGTCTCTTGACTACAGAGTTTGGAACTTGTTGTATGATCCTGGGCAAGTTCCAGAACCTCTCTGGGTCTCCATTTCCCCACCTGAGAAATGAGTAAATGTGTAGGGAGCAATTCTTGATGACCCTCCTTGGCTTAAAGGAAGCTTATGGGGATAAAACTTTGAAGGAATGCATCCTTCTGGGATGTGGCATTCTCAGAGGGGTCAAATCCCCGCATCCTGCCCGGTTCTACCCTGCCCTCCATAACTTCAGGGCTTTCATTTAATTTAGGAGGCGGTATCCTGGAATAGAAGGATCCTGTGGGGAGCAGGAACCTTCATCAACTTCTGGCTCTGCTGATACCCACGGTGTGCTACTAAGCAAGCCACAGCTCCTACCTGGGACTCGATTTCCTCCTCTGTAGAATGGGTGTTTAGGACAGATCAGAGAGTGTCAAAATGCTGGACTGAGTCTGCCATGGCTTTTCCTTTTTCTCTTTAATTTCTATCATATGTGTTTCATTCTTTCTGATGCAAACATCACATATGTTCATGAAGTTCAAACAGTACTGAGATAAGTAATGTACCAAGTGAAAGCAACTCTTATGGAGAATCACTGTTAACTTTTTTTTTTTTTTTGGTAATTTTTAATTCGGATATAATTTCAAATGTATAAAAAATGTCACAAGAATAGTACCAAGACTCTGGTAGACCTTTTACTCAGATTTATCACTTGTTTACATTTAATGCCTTTTTTGCTCTCTCTCTGTATACCTGTGTACATGTGCATGTGTGTAAACAATATCTTCCCAAACTGTGTGACAACAAATTGTAGGCCTTATGCCCCCCCCCCTTTTAAACTTTGTTTATTTTGAGTGTGTGTGTGAGAGAGAGAGAGAGAGAGAGAACGTGAGCAGGAGACAGGCAGAGAGAGAAGGAGAGAGAATCCCAAGCAGGCTCTGCACTGGCCGCCAGAGCCTGATGTGGGGCTGGAACCTGAACTGGGAGATCATAACTTGAGCCAAAATCAAGAGTCAAACACTTAACCGACTCAGCCACCCAGCTGCCCCTGCCCTTTTACCTCCGAAAGCTTCAAGCGTGTATTTCCCAAGAACAAGGACACTCTCTTACAGTGCAGGACTTACATAACTCCTGCAGTTAACAAAATCCGGAAACCTAGCATTGATACAATACTGTTATCTAGTCCACACAGCCCATGTTCAAAGGCATTGCGTCGTACCTTTTCATAGGTTTCCAGCCAAAGTAGAAAAATCCGGACAAGTTTTTCTGAAAGCTAACATGTATTTACCTTTAAGGATTGTGCTTAACTCCAAAACTGTGCTCCGCCCTGTCGTATTGCTTTTATTGTTTTACTTTGTTTAGGCTTTGTTAGGCACCCTCTTAATGATGGTGACAGCGGAGAGTGGGTTATGTGTTATTTGCTTTTGAGATTCTTACTTGGCAAAATAAGAAGTGGGCGATCCTATGCTACTCCTTCAACTTCTTTTGCAGGGATCCCAAGGTGTGGCTCCCCCAGGGTTAATGGTCCCTGGTTTCAGGTGAGTCAGATCACCAGAGACTTTCCTGAAGCCCAGTTGAGAGCACACAGCTACTTCCAACGCTGGGAGCAGGGCTGGGCTAGGCAGCCACAGGCCCTGTCCCTCCAGGACCACAGGGTCTTTCACCCAGCAGAGTGCATCTTTACCCTTTCTGTGGCTCTCCAGCATCTGTTTGGGGCATCCCCTACCTTGCGAGTCTCACGTGGAGGCTGAGCCCTCCTCCCACCCCAGAAACCAGACCTCACTCTCCCAGTGTCCTTTGCAGCTGCACTGCAGGCATGTGAACTGGCTCAGACAATCAGATACACCTTTGCATGGACTCTGAGTCTCAAGCAGGTGACACAGAGCAGCAGAGATGGGTTGTATCTGACAGAATTGGGGACAGCAGCGGCAGCAGGAAGAGTTTTGGGGGCAGTGGAACCTCAAAGCCCGCTACCTTATGGTTCTCCCTGGTCTGGCCCGGAGATGTGATTCTTCAGGCTGAGGTTCTGGCTTCTGCAGCCTGGGCCTCCCTGGATCCTGCACCTGGCTCTGCAGCCAGCTCAAGGCGTCTGCGAGCTTTCTGTGGCTTGCAATCAGGAGCCCTGACCAGTAAATACAGAGAAGTCAGTACTATGGGAATCGAGAGGCGCTGGGGCCTAGAGTATGGACACACTGGGACTTGGTGGGCAGCCACGGAAGAATCTAGTTTCCTTATCTGGAATGTGGATGGGACACCCTGTCCAGGTGTTAAGTGGGGCAGCCCAGGCAGGCAGTCCTGTGGGTGAGGGGCAGTAGGGACGTAAGAGCAGAGAGCCTGGAGACTGAGGAAGGGGCGGGGAGGAGGGAGATGAGCTCAGAGAAGGTGGGGGTGCCTTTGTAGAAGAAGGCAGACAAGCCGGATCACATGGTTCCATCCACCCAAAATATTTTTTGACCTTTTTGTATATGCCACACAGTGTATTGGTTAATAAAACAGTCTGGGCATGGGTATTGTTTTATTTTACATACAGAGAAAGGGAACGTATTCAGAAGGATGAAGCAATTTGTACAAGATCAGGAAATCAGAAAGGGACAGGGCCAGAATTTAAATCTGGGCCTAACTCCAGCAGTGATGCTCTCAAGAACCCAAACAGACACTCAGATGAGAGACTAGTGTCTCTGCCTCAATCCCTGAGTTTTTATGTACTTCGCATGAGTACTTTAAGTAAAAGGTACTCCCTGTAAGCACTCTGGCTGAGTCATAGAATCCGGGGGCCTGGCTCACTTTATAAATACCAATCCTTCCCTCCTCTTCCCCCACCAGGAAAAAGTTCAGGTCCAAACAAATGGGCTTCAGCACTCGTGCTTGGTTGATTGCCTATCCATTCGCCCTTCTCTCACTACCCCTTCCCGCAGCACCCACTGAGCCCGGGTTTGTCCCAAGTGTTTGTCCTTCTTCTGGACTCTGGGTTAGTGCTGTGGCAGTATTCATGGAAATATCCCCGTTGCTTGGGGATATGGGGGATATTCAGGGATGGGATGTAGCTCAATTCTGACCAATGAGCAGTAAGGGACAGTCTCCTAGGAGCTTCAGGGAAAAATTTTCCTTGGTCTTAAAATGGGACACAGGATGAGGTGTTTCCTGGTTTTTGTTTTTGTTTTTGTTTGGTCTTGTTTTTTCTTTTTTCTTTTTGTTTTTCTTTTGCTGTTATGGACATCATTGTGTGACAATTGATGACTGGGGTGGTGGCAGCCATCTTGTGACCATGAGGAGAGCTAGCCAAGGACAAGGCAATATGATGAGAATGACAGAGGGGAAGGAAAAGAGGAAATAGCCTGAGTCCTTGATGATGATGTTGAGCTGCAGGATTAATCTCTGTTGAAGCTATCCTTCCTCTGGACTTTTTGTTTTGTGAGATAATACACTTATTGTCTAAGCCAACTGACTAGAAATTCTCCGTTTCTGGCCACTGGAAACATCTTTACTGGTGCATGAACCACGGGATCAAAAGAATAAACACCTGACATGATAATCTGATATACTGATAGCTGACAACAGGGACAGCAGCCATGGGTTAAATGAGGAAAATCTGATTCCTTGACCAAGGGAGGCCCTAAATTTTTATTTCTCTGCTGGTTCTGAGGCCCTGCACTCTGCATCTTGTCCAGGCATGTGGAAGGACTTCTATCAGAGGAGAGGTCTACTTTCCAGCTGAACTTCTGACTCCCATTTCCTGTAGGGTCAGCAGAGGAAAGCAGTTTTATTTACTGAATCAGGATGGAAAACAGATGTCCAAGCACCCCACTGGGCCCAGGCTCACCCCGGACAGAGGCTGGGCCTGTTCTCAGTCCTGACCTACCCACCAACCTCCTGTTCCCCAGATCGAGTCCAGATGTGGCTTCTTCCAAGCTCTAATAATAATTTTGATTTGTTGCAGCTAAGTAACCTTTGCCCCCAGCTCAACCCGAAACTCTCCAAGGAGAAAAATGGGAGTTATACTATGAAACATTTGTGAGGAAGCCTGGGCAGGGCACAGAGGAATGTGCACTTGAGTAGCAGACCAGTGTGGGTTCAACCACAGCCTGGTCTCACACTAACAGAGTGGTCTCAACCATTGTATCAGTCAACAGCTGCTGTGAAACAAGCCACCACAAAACTCAGTGTCTTAAAACAGTAACTATTTAGGGCTGCCTGGATGGCTCAGTTGGTTAAGCATCCGACTTTGGCTCAGGTCATGATCTCGCGGTTTGTGAGTTCGAGGCCCGCATCAGGCTCTGTGATGACAGCTCAGAGCCTGCAGCCTGCTTCAGATTCTGTGTCTCCATCTCTCTCTCTCTGCCCCCCCACTCACGTTCTCTCTCAAAACTAAATACATATTAAAAACAGTTTTTTTAAGCCAGTAACTTTATTTGCTCACATTCTAAAATTTGAGCAGGGCTTGGCTGGACAGCTCATTTGTTCTCTATATAGTGTTGTATTTTGGAAGTGAGGTTGAGGTTGATGGGACAGTGGAACGTGGGTGGTGGAGACCCATAGAGTATGCATTTCCACCCTGTTCTTTGCTTCCCTGTCCCCCTATAGATCCTTTTTATTTTAGTCCTTCCTTACTCATCAGCAAGCTGAAGGTAGACAATGTTGGCAGAATGTGTGCCCAGAAGAGAAGCTCTTCCCATGAGCAGCCTGACCGCCGAAAATCCGTGATTGCTGAAAATGGTTAGCTGTTTGCTTGACCCAGAAAACCCCATGAAAATCACATACGTCAACAGAGTCAAATCTTCGTGTTCCCTTTAAGAACACCCGAGAAACTTCCCAGGCCATCCTGGATATGCATATGTGGAAAGCCATCAATGATATGAAAGATGTCACTTTGCAGAAGCAGTGTGTGCTGTTCTGTGGTTATGGTGGTGGGGCCGGCAGGCATGCTCACGCCAAACAGTGGGGCTGGATGTGGGGTCAGTGGCCCCAAAAAGAGTACTAGATTTTTGCTGCACGTGCTTAAAAATGCAAAGTGCAGGGGGCTCTGGGTGACTCAGTCAGTTGGGTGTTCGACTTTGGCTTAGGTCATGACCTCACAGTTTGTGGGTTCGAGCCCCATGTCGGGCTCTGTGCTGACAGCTCGGAGCCGGGAGCCTGCTTTGGATTCTGTGTCTCCCTCTCTCTCTCAAAAATAAATAAACATTAAAAAAAATTAAAAAAAAATTTTTTTTTAACGTTTATTTATTTTTGAGACAGAGAGAGACAGAGCATGAATGGGGGAGGGCCAGAGAGAGGGAGACACAGAATCTGAAACAGTCTCCAGGCTCTGAGCTGTCAGCACAGAGCCCGACGCGGGGCTCGAACTCACAGACCGCGAGATCATGACCTGAGTCGAAGTCAGACGCTTAACCGACTGAGCCACCCAGGCACCCCCCCCCAAAAAATTTTTTTTTAATGCCAAGTGTAATACTGACTTTAAGGGCTTAGATGTAGATTTTCTGGTCATTTAGCATATCTGGGTGAAGACAGCTACCGAACTTGCAGAGCTCATGGTCAGGTAAACCCCTACATGAGTTCTCCTTGCCACATTGACATGATGCTTACTGAAAATGAGCGGATTATTCCCAAACCAGAAGAGGAGGTTGCACAGAAGAAAAAACTATCCTAGAAGAAACTGAAGAAGTGAAAATAATGGCTGCAAATAAATTCAGCATAAAATAAATGCAAATAAAAGTAATGACACTTAAAAAAATAAAGCTGAGTTAGTTTTGTGCAGTATTTTGTTCAGTGTTTCCACTGTTCTGGTAACAATGAAATACATATGCATACATGAGCTGTGGAATATGAATCGCATAATTTTGGTGATTCTGCATTTGAGTTAAATACTCTTACATTCTCATTTAAAACTGACATTTAATAATGTAAGGTTGAATAGTAAAATTCATACTGATATTTAAAATTTTTAATTTTTTCTTAGAACAACATTGAGTAACAAATAAAAAAACACCATGATGACTTAAAGAGAGATTATGGAAGAGAGGAGAGCTTTATACTTTAGTATCTTTAATGGCATTTTTAAAAAACTTTTTCAACAAGGAGCCCCACACTTTCATTTTGTCTGGATTCTGCCAATGTAGCTGGCCCAGGGACCAGGTCTCTTAAGGCACAGGTCAAAACTCACACAGCATCACTCTGGTCACAGAATGGATTGGCCAAAGCCAGTCACAAGGCCAGTGCAGAGTCAAAGGGGTGGGTGGTGGAGGGAAATAGAGTCCAAGTTTTTTGTTTGTTTGTTCGTTCGTTTGTTTAAGTAATCTCCCAGCACGGGGCTTGAATGCACAACCCTGAGTCGCATGTTCTACCAACTGAGGCACCCCAGGTGTCCCTAGATTCTAAGTCTTTTTTTTTTTTAAGTTTTTATTTATTTTGAGAGAGATAGCAGGAGCGAGTGCAAGCAGGGGAAGGGCAGAGAGAGAGAGGGAGAAAGAGAATCACAAGCAGTCTCCTTGCTGTTGGCGTAGAGAGTTCGACGCAGGTCTGGATCTCACAAACTGAGAGATCATGACCTGAGCCTAGATCAACAGTCAAATGCTTAACAGACTAAGCCACTCAGGCACTCCTAGATTCCAAGTCTTGAAGGGAGTATTTGATACAGAGATGAGAGGAATTGTCGGTGGCCATCTTTAAGGGCAATATTCAACAACCACTGGTCAAAATCTTTTTCCTCCTCAGGCTTCTCATCTGTAATATGGGAATATTTCCATTTCCTTCCCAGGGTCATTAGAGAATAAAGGAATATTGTGGTTGCCAGTCCTCAGAACATGACCACTAGCTCATTCAGGATTGGTTGCTCGCCTTTAATCTTGCTTTATAAATGCTTACCTCCTTGCTATCTCATTCTTTCCATTCATGCATTTAGTGTCTCTTGAGTCCTACAACCCAGGTGTTGCCGTAGGTACAGAGAATAAAGCAGACAAAAGTCCCTGTCCCCATGGAGTTTACGTTTTGTTAAGAGAGACAGACAAAAGATATGCTCAAATACATGGCATTTTGGGTGGTGATAGATGTTAAGAAAAAAGCAGGAGAGGGGGATAGAGAGTACTGAGGGGGATAGACAGTACTGGGGGGGGGATAGAGAGTACTGAGGGGGGTAGAGTGTACTGAGGGGGGTAGAGAGTACTGGGGGGATAGAGAGTACTGGGGGGATAGAGAGTACTGAGGGGGGATAGAGAGTACTGGGGGGGATAGAGAGTACTGAGGGGGTAGAGAGTGCTGAGGGGGATAGACAGTACTGGGGGGATAGACAGTACTGGGGGGGTAGAGAGTACTGAGGGGAGATAGAGAGTACTGGGGGAGATAGATAGTACTGAAGGGGGATAGACAGTACTGAGGGGGGTAGAGAGTACTGGGGGGATAGACAGTACTGGGGAGATAGTACTGGGGGGGATAGAGAGTACTGACGGGGGGTAGAGAGTACTGAGGGGGATAGACAGTACTGGGGGGGATAGAGAGTACTCAG